>NC_088888.1:122521182-122821182 GCF_037157495.1 Lathamus discolor
CTGCAAGGAAGCTATGCAGTTGCACAAAGTAAGATGTTAGAACTTGTAAACATGTCATACAATATTGTAATACGCCTGTGGGGCACAGAGATGCACAAAGTTGGGAGGGCCCCAGGACAGTGAGCCTGCCCTCCTGATGGAGCTGTCTTAATGCAATTTCTTTTCTCTTTTTTAGACAACACAATTGGAATTAGCTTCCATAAAGAGGCTGACACCACTTTCTTAAATCAACTAGTTTTGACACTTTTCTTTATATGATCTCCAGTGGATCTTCTGGGCTGGAAGAGGAAAAACAGGGCATGACACTCTTGCACCTTCTACTGGATAACAACAGAAAAGAGGAAAAGAGAGAGGAAAATTAAGTTTTACCCTATAGGTAAGATACAGAAAATGCTTATTACAAACTTCCGCATATTTCCGTCCTTCAGAGAGGATGCTTATTTAAGTACCTTTCCCACTGTCCCGTTCCAGTGAGGGGCTTTCTCTTTGCAACCCTAGATCCTGAGCTACAGCTTCAGAGCAGAGCAGAATTGTGCCCACCAGTGATAAGTTTTCTACGACTCGCAATGAGATGACAACGCATCACTCCGAGCATGCAATTAAACCAACACACATAGCGTGAAAAGTAAAGTTCATTCACTGAAAACAATCTGAGGGAATGCGATTTGTAACATGAGCAGAAATACAGCAATCAAGGGCCGAAATTATACTTAAAGTACACAAAAAAAATCAGAACTACTCTGGACACGAGGTAATGCAAACTAACCTTGCCAGGAATGAGCTGCAAAATATCTTCATTTTCTCATACAGTGAAACCCTGATAAAATCACAACTGTTAAGGTCATACAGTATATCAGGTGGAATCACAGTCTTTAGAACTCCATTATTAATGCACACAACCTCACAATCAAAGAGGATAAGAGCACAGTTCCCAGATGCCAATGATTTGATCCTATCTTATTTGGCTGTTTACATTTAAATAATGTGGCCGTATAAATTTAAATAATAAGAACCACCAACAGATGGAATGTAGCGAAAAAAAGGTGCCTTGGACGAGACCCTGAACACATACTACACCGTGCTTTACAATTTATTTGAGCAGAGCTCATATTAAAAAAAGGGGGGGAAAGAAAAAAAAGACTCATTTCTTCTGCCATTATGGAAATAAAAGGACTAGTGCTTTAGTTCGTTGCTAGCACTGCCAAAGAAACATGCAGTTCTCTAACCTCCAGTACAATGTACCCATAAGGTACCAAGCATCAAAGCATATTAAAAGATATTAACTGCATATTTGCTTATGAACAAGATAAAAAGCTGTAGGGCCTCCAGGTTCTCAAGCTGTGAGTGGAACAGCTTTGCAATTTGCCTGCAAAACTGCATTTTGATCTTAATGAATATAAAATGGCTGCCATTAAAAGTAAAACAGATTATTTCAGGTCTTTTAGGGCCCATAGCTCTTTGACGGTCTTGGAGGGGCACTATGATCTTTCATTAAAATCTCACAGCAGGACTCCCTCACCAGCAAATCAAGCCTTGCAGTCGAGGAGATTGGCTACATTTAAAAGTAATTTTCAGAAATCTACACAGATTTTCAATTTGGTAATGAAAGCCATAAGAGAATGCAGGCAGCATTTTGTTGAATATTGTTACTAATCCAGTGCTCACATTCGTTAGAAATTAAACTGCCCCGTAACTATCACACTGATGGCAGCCTGCCATTTCGGCTCAGTTGTAAACTCCATTTGTTAATGAGTAGCATGTGCTAATTGTTGTCAGCAGCCCTGCCTACATCCCTTCCATAACAACATATTTTACCTGCTGAAAGGTGTTACCTCTTGCACTGTCAGCATCCACTTTAAGAGAAGAAATCTCAGAATAGGAAGAAAAAAAAAATACATTCAGTTTCATTTGGAATAGCATGAAGTTAAAAGCATACATCTTCATATTGATATCCAGCCCCTCCTAGCACCTCACTCTGCATATGCTACTTCCAACATTAATACATTAAGGTAAGACAAAGAAAGATGCTGTACACTATAATGGCACAGGGAACAACAGAGGTAAATTCTCTATATTTTAACGTAAAGTAAAGGATGCAGCTCCCAGTAAAATGAAGTTGAAAGGTTTGAAAAGTTAGAGTGATCATATCTCATTATTGCAAACAATGTAAGGGGGGGATTAAAACAAAACCTGACCTGGAGCTGTGATGAAGCCGGACTGGGGCGAGAAAGATTGACTCTGAGTAAGTTAGTGAGAGCTGATGACTGTGCTGCCCTCAGGTGGAAGGTCTTGTCGGGAGGGGGAGGCCTCCACTTACAATGTAAACCCAGAAAAAAAACATAATAACAATAAAAGAAATAAAACTCAGCTTTAGTGGATGCAACAAAGATACTCCAAAGTGTGAGCAAGAAGGGTTATAACACATGAATCCTCAAATAAACCAAATGTGAATTGAATTATAGCAGAAGAGAACCATTTTCATCGAGTGAATCGTAAATTGGGTTTGTTTCCAGTTCATATTTGAAATGCAAGGTTGATGCTTGGCTTTTCACTTTATTTTTTAGCTGGGGGGATTCTAAGGGAAAATACTGACTTGAAATAACTAAAGCCTGATTGAAGAGCTCTAACACACACACCGTGCGACTGACACACATTCTCTGAAGCATATTTAGTATCACTGCATCGAGCAGATTAGTTGTTCAACTGCCATAAGCGACAATATCGTATATTGCTACTTGTTTAAAATTATTCAAATCAGTGCTGTACACATACATGGGGGCTTTTAAAGCAAACAGGGTTTTTCTCCAGTCTGCAGGAGCAATCAGAAAGAAGCGATATCACGGGGTATTCTGCCTGACAGGAAACTGTCTTGTGAACTTCTTCTTTGTGCTCATTCAGGAATGGAGTGCAAGGACTTTCCTGAGGGTTTTAAGGGGTGCACAAAGTACACACAACATCTCTACAGTAACAGGACACTTTTTCACTCCAGGGTAGCCAGCTAATCGGGGTTACAGCATCCCTCAGATTGCTCTAAATGGAGTCCAGAGCAGAAAATCAGCAACTTCAGTTTCAAAACATGCATGAATGATTAACCACCATGTCCAAGTGACTGGAAAGACGAAATACGAGGGATCAGTCCAATCTGCTGGAATCTGAAATGGTAATTTTTTCCCAGTTCCTTGCTTTTTTGGGGGGCCAGAAGCGGTTAGCTGGAATACCTTTACATGTCATTTTAGAGCTTTCTCACCAGTTTGGTTTCTATCATTTTAATTTTGAGAACAGATAATTTTTTCAAAGCAAAAAGCAACAAAAATGTGCTGTCAGTTTGATTTTGGGGTTTGATCTCCTATTTTTTTCCACTTCGCTAAAAATTGCATTTTCCAATACGTATCAGCCCACAGAGCAACATGGAATCTCCTTTTTCTTCTGTAACCACTGCAGAAGCAGCAGGTGAATCTGCAGAGCACTAGTTTGTCAAAGCTAGGACAGAGAAATGCTTTGCTGACCTTGGCAGAAACACCCACTAACCTAATCTGGGCTACTGAGACAGGCAAGCTCAGCCTAGGTTAGACTGAACCACCTATGTGCTTGAGCTTACAGCAAAGGATGGTGCAGCCTTGCCTTTTTCCCTTGACATACTCTGTAGATCAACTGTAAACCCACTGTGCTTAGTGACTGGCATCCAAACTGATCCGGAGAAGATGGTGTTTGAGTGCAGACAGGAAACACAGTGCTCTCATCCATTTCAGAAGTATATTTATAAGGCTATGCTGCACCTTTAAACTGGTAGCAGCGTAGCTGTGGCAGTGATGAGCTATACATGGTTCCAAAAGCACAAGCTGGAAGCAGCATTAATATTGATACTTTCCCTGTGATGAGATGTCTGCAAGGCCATGTGCATACAGTGGACTTCAGGCACGTTGATTTCAGTCACATCTTTACCTGCATTGCAGATGCGCCCCAAAACCACTTCCGCTGAACCAAACCATGCAAAGGTGCTCTCAGTGCAAGCTCAAAAGCGTGACTGAGACTTAGTGCAGTGTTGCCATGATGCTGTAAATTCACACTTGATGCATGCTAATATCCCTCCGAATGGGGATGAGAGAAAGGCAACAGTCCTGCAGGTTCCTGAGCACGTGGATAAATTTAAGCTGGTTTTCAAACATACAGTTCAGGTCCAACATGTTTGGGAACTTACACAGTTGGTTCTGGCATTGCCTATTATTAGTCTTCAAAACAGTGTTTCCAGTGAAGGTATTGATGAGAACAAAGGGGCAGTCACATGAATAAAGTTTTGGAAGGTTAGCTTTTAAATTAAATTCCTTTTTCTAAAATAACTCAGCAATTTCCACAATTAAAAAATATTCCGCTTTTTTCTCCTGCCAATGTTAGAATCACAGAATCATAGAATAGTTAGGGTTGGAAAGGACCTCAAGATCATCCAGTTCCAACCCCCCTGCCATGGACAGGGACACCTCACACTAAACCATCCCACACAAGGCTTCATCCAACCTGGCCTTGAACACTGCCAGGGATGGAGCACTCACAACCTCCCTGGCCAACCGATTCCAGTGCCTCACCACCCTAACAGGAAAGAATTTCCTCTTTATATCCATGTTACCTTTCTGGAAGCAAGCGGCCCTAGCTACATCTTTGCAAACTTGATTTTCCTGCACAAAAATGTATATTAATTGTTATCTCTCACAGTCCACGATCCATTTTGAGAGAGCTAGGAGAAGTGACACACCTTATACCTTTTTACATAAAAGCAAGTACACAAAAAAAATCACTTCCTTTTTATGTATGTGTCACGTTCTGAAATTATTTGGCTATAAAAAACCTAAAAATCATGTTTATCTTACCCTTATGCAGGAAAGGCATTCATTAGATTAATTTTCTCGTGTAATTTCCGAGGTAAAAAAAGCTCCGTTAGCTTAAACATGGCCTACATTTAAAAACGTGACAAAAAAAGACTGAGTAGTTTGGGTTTTCTTTTTTTCCATTCTATATCTATTCCCTAATCCCTCTCGCAGGAGCTTTCCATTCACACATTTTGCATCCAGATGTTACTGCTAGTTGTGGAACTTGGTGAATTAGCTCAGGATTTTGAATGCCATTTCACATTCCTGAGGAAACAGGCCCTCCTGAAGAATTAGCTGTCTTAAGTAGAGTAGCTGGCAACCAGGGAGGAGGAGAGAACAGGAGCAGGGTCAAAAGGAACGGGAAGAGGAGTGGAAAGCCACATAAACTTACAAATAAGACTCTCCCATGGTGAGAATTCTAACTAAACAGTAGGAGAACAGAGCTCATAAAGCTGGGGTGCAGCATGGCATAATCGAATTCATGTTTTCTAAACACCAGATTCTGCTTTCCTCTTTTCCACACACTTTATGCAATGCTTTTGACTGAGGTTTTCTAACCAGCCCCATCCAGAAGGAAAACGGAACAAGTTAAAAGCTGAGCCAAGTGTCAGAAACGTTTCAGAGGGATACACCACCTTCCCAACCTACACAACTGCACACAATCTCTTCGCATACAGAAGGTTAACCCAGTGTTACCATTTATTGCTTGATCTGGTCTGCAACTTTTTCTTTGAGCATGGCCCCACTGAAGCGATGAAAACTCCCAACCTGACCAAATATAATACTTTAGATTCACTAAATCATGTAGATTCACTCTGGATTCACGAGTTCAGATCTTCCTTGGTGGAAGGTTTACTAAACAAGCAGCAGCCAAATAGGGACTATGTACAGAATGTAAACTAGATCTCATTGAAGTGCATGGCCAAAATCTCACTACAATAGGGACCAAATTTTACCTTACAACCTGCCAAAAGAGAGAGAGGGAAAGAGTAATATCAAATATTACTGAGACAGAAAATGTTTTGGAGCCAAAAAACTACAAAATAAGAAATTTGTTCTTATCTCCCCCAAAATGGCCCAAATCTACCCTATATTTTTAATTCTATGGCTAAATTGGTACAAAAAGGTCTACCATCTGACACATGTCTTGGTATATAATGGTGGATATCTAAACAGAAACTGAAAAACTGTATTTACATCTATGAAATTAGGAAAATATCAGGAAAATACTTCTTTTTCTTATTCAATCTCCTGCACTCCGTGGACCTCAAAACCAGCCAGGTCCACAGCTTCCCAAGGTCCACAGTCTGTAACAGTGCTTATTGCCATTCTAAAACACAATGAATCTTTCCGGATGTATCTCAAACCTGCTTTTTCTTCCTGCTACACAGTTGTCTGCAGACAGTCTAGCTTTTTTCCAGCCTTATCTATTATTCCACAAAAAGAATTATTTCTATAGAAGCTAATGCTTCTTTTCCCCAACTTTTTATCATCAAGGTGACTTATAAACAGCTGCAATAAAAATGGTTGTGCATTGGGGTTTCCCCCCCCCATACAAAAGCATTCTCAATAATGTTTCAGAGAGAGCAGAGGCACTAAAAGATACGTGACATTCATAGATTTCACCCCTGAAGCCACAAAACCCACACTAGCAATTTCTTCATTTGACCAAAATGAATGGTCATCACAAAAACAAATGTAAGTTTGGTATCGCTGATTTGGCTGAGACAGCTTAGGGGCTTGAACTTAATAGACTTCCTCTGACAGATTAGGATCTTCTGGTACGTCTGCATCATCCTGTCACAGCAGATAGCCAAGTCCAAACCACAGGCATGGCACTGCCCTTGATCCATAACCTTAGAATACAAAATGACTGGCTAAAGAATGTAATAAGACTCCCAAGGAAATACCTTTGAAGACAGTATTCATTTTACTTGGTGGGCTTTTATAGAGGGGGCAAAAAAAGAAGACAATTAAGCATTAAGAACTGATTGATGCTTGAACAAAATGCCTAACAGTAAAAGCACATTTCTATATTCCAAAGGACCAGGCAAAGCTATCCCTAAGAAGGGATTAACTACTATCAGATGATATTACTACTGGATTAATGGTGTTTCACATTCACTATATTTATATATTTAAAAAAATAGTAAAAAGATCTCTTTTAAAGAGGATATAAGTGATTTGTATAAAACCTAAATGCCCAAAACCTAAATTTTATTTTTATAGCAGCGTGATGGATAGTATTCTCTTCATTTGGGCATCTTTAATTGAAGCAATTTTCCCCCCTTTGTCTGAAACCAGCCCTTGCATTTCAAGCCAATTGTTTGGAGAGTACCACAGCCCACGAAAATAGGAAAGCAATGTGTGACTCCAGAACTGATGCTTTATATTCCAGTGGATATTTTAAGCTGTTCTGATTTGAGAGAGTTGTTTTTGTAACAGATATACTAAAGGTGATCATTTGACTTTATTGCTAGTCATTGCTGACTGAAATATTTTGCCAGATGAAAGTAATTACTATGACTATATTGCTTTTCTACCCTGTTCAGTGTATTGTAACTCAGATATTCAGAGTGTGAAATTTTGGATTCTCATTTGCAAAAAGAAAGTCACATTGTGCTGTGCTCTGGCCTTAATTAAGTAAAGCCCATATAGATGTTATCCAGTTTCCTTCCCTACCCGTGTATCTTATATCTACCAAAGGTTACATGGAAACTCCAAGCTTGATATAGAACTGTGCCGATGACAAAGCTCAACACCATATTCAGATATTTGTGCTACAGATGAGAGAAAAAGAAGCTGTTTCGACCAGAACTGAGGTAATCACTCAGGTAATTTTTATAAGAGGATGCAAGAAACAGCCATATCCTCATTCAACATTAGTTGCTACCAGCCAAAATTATGCACTAGAGAAAACAATTTGTTGAGACATCCTCAGGATTATATCCCCCAGAGATGGGAAACAGGCCTGTGTTTCTCTCACAAAGTCACGTCTGCTTGCAGTAGACTTTTTTCAATTCAAGCCATAGTAATATGCGCACAATAAACTCACTGTTATAAATATTTACCATAATATTCATCATCTTGGTTCTCCTGCTACCCTAACCAGCAGCCACGCTACCATAAATCAGGGGAAGTATTCTGCAGGAGCTGCAAACTGCTGTCACTGTATTTCTGGAAACAGCCATCCAAGGGGAGGCAAATGGCACAGGAGATAGCAGGAATTGCGGTAGACTCCACATTTCAAACTACTACATACCTTCTACTGCACTTACAAGGTAAATGTGGCATTCTGGGTTAAAGATGAGCAGTGGGCGCAGAGATACTGGTGGGGTGGCTAGCAATGTATCTGGCCACAGGAAGGCTTCTGGGTTTATCTTGATGGAAGCATTTCAGCATCTGAGAAAGCTACATTTAAAGGAGTGAGAAATGAAACCAAACTCATGAAAAAACCCTCTTTCTAACACACACACAACTCCTCTCTTTCTTTCTCTCTTGCCATGAATGACCAGTATTGGCAAGTGGCAGTGAAGTTATGTGTGTGAACAACATTTTCATGCCAAAATTACAAATGTCCATTTCAAAATTCGCCATCTTCCCAAAAGAGAGACCTACACAATTGCTACCATCACAATCTGTGACATCTCCAGAAAATGGCACAGCAGTCCCATTCATTGACACTGGATGAGGGTAAGAAGATTCTAACTTCCCAATTGCTCTATAACTTTTAACTATCTCTATAGAATCATAGAATCACAGAATAGTTAGGGTTGGAAAGGACCTCAAGACCATCCAGTTCCAACCCCCCTGCCATGGGCAGGGACACCTCACACTAAACCATCCCACCCAATGCTTCATCCAACCTGGCCTTGAACACTGCCAGGGATGCAGCATTCACAACCTCCCTGGGCAACCCATTCCAGTGCCTCACCACCCTAACAGGAAAGAATTTCCTCCTTATATCCAATCCAAACTTCCCCTGTTTAAGTTCTAACCCATTACCCCTTGTCCTGTCACTACAGTCCCTGACGAAGAGTCCCTCCCCAGCATCCCTATAGGCCCCCTTCAGGTACTGGAAGGCTGCTCTGAGGTCTCCACGCAGCCTTCTCTTCTATAACCTCAACAACTGTGAGCCCAAATACAGCTTCATGATGGCTGCATGAATTTCAGCTTCATTCAGTAAGGTTCTACCTAAGGAATGTAACACCATTGGAATAAAGAAATCAGGTAAACAACAGACAGCTTAAAACTAAGATGAGGTGTTTCTGCACACAGAGCATTCATTTGCTTAAGATGATATCTCCATTTCTTTGCCTTAAAAGAAAAGTAATAATCTTATCCTGGTTATCTGAAATATCATGAACTGTAAGTGTGGTTCAAAGGAACTAATCACAGCTACCAAAGTGCAAAACCTCACTCTTTCTTGTTGTATTCTATGCTAGGCTCCATCCAAAGTGCTAGAAACAGAGTAGGGGAAGATGTATTTACCCACGTTATTGTGGTATTTCACAACAGAGTTTCTGTAGTCACACAGCCTCCAAACGTCTATCTCCTGTAAATGTTTTAATCTCAGTCCTTAGTAGGTAGGACTTTAAATCAGTTTTTCTTCTGACATATTTCCATCAGCATTAGTTGTTATTAAAGAAAAATAAGATTTCTTACAAAAGGTAATTAGGCAGTCTAATACAGTAGTAAGTGGAATGAACAATATGGAGTTGCACTAAAATATACGCCTGGTGCAGTAGAGGACTGGTGTTTCAGGAGATTAACAATTATGATCACCAGGCCTCTTCTGTTTCTGTAATACTCCACACAATCTTTTTTAAATTACTTTATTAACCTTTCCTCCTAGCACAGAAGTGCCCGATTATAGATAATATTTCAAAATCATCTGAAGTGTAAGTGTGTTTGATTTGCTCAGTAATTATTTGTCTACTTTATTACATTGACCAAGCACACAAGCTCCTTGACCAGTTTTATTTCAAGTCCAGTTAAGAACAGGGTCGTATCCTTTTGTGCAATCGCTCCCTTTGGGCCCCAGAGTACCTGAAATTTCATATGGGAGCCAGTAACTTGGACATGAATATCTCCCCCTTTAACCATGCAGGAATCAGTCAGTGTGATGGCATCTGAGGTTAAGAGGCCTGTTCATAAGGGAAAGGTTTTAGTGCACACATGAAAGAAGTTTATTCGCTGTATTGCAGACCAAAGACATTCAAGCACAAGCATGAAAATTTGCCTTTCTAAACCTAAAAGGGTGTAAAAACCCAATATATTCGTCAATGTATGCTCTTTCATGATAATTTATTCCCAACATTTCACACAACACATTATTTCAATTTGGATCTGAAGTATTAGCCCATTACCAGCTCTGCTACTATCTGCAGCTTCATGCTAAACATATGGTGATCACAGACAAATATGCATTGCTTAAAACACAGGCCTGGAGAAAAACAAGTGAGTATGAAAATCAAAAATGCAATGGAAAAAAGTTTTCCTGCTCTAACTCTGCAGCTTTGGAGGAAAGGAAAATAATATTTACTTTTTTTTTTTTTTTACAGATGAAAATGCAATGAGATGAAACACGGTACACAGCTTATTCCTGAGGGCCACCACTTGGATAAAAGCGTAAAGCCTGGGGACTTTGTTTACTGTCCACAATCAACAAATCCTGAAATCTCCATATGCAGCAGGTTTCTAAAGCTCTGTTAGTAATACTGTATATTGCTGGTCAACTCAGTCACCCATAGAATTACAGTGGAGGGTATGGATGCCAGTATTTTAGACCCAAACCGAGCATAAAAAACCACAAAGTAAAATTCAGTGTCAGCACAAAGTTGACAGCGAATGATTATAACAGCTTCGAAGCTTGAAAAAGAGTGTAAATAACTAGGATCCCCCGCGGGCTCACTCAGCCTGCATACATAACAACTGTGATGGACAGCCACTATGGTAAAGTACAGGGAAAAAAAAGTCACTCTGCAAAGATGCAAAAATTCCTCCTGCAACGAGTCTTAACTGTCACCTTTCTGACTAAATCAGCTACTTTCATAGAGAAAAAGTACCTACATTGGAAGGTGCACATTTGCAGTACAGGCTGCTACTTGAACACGTAAACCATTAATATATTTCCCAGTGCTAATAAGCCCCAAGAATCTTTATTTCTTTACAACGAATGATTCAAAGCTACACGTTACCAATTCCTTTCTCTCAACCGTCACCCAATTAACTACAGTAGAGATACAACCCAGACCAACGAGCAAAACAATTTTGAACAGGGCATATACACGGACATGAGAATGAAAATAGTCTTATCTACCAAATATCACCACCCGTTTGCCTTAGAACTTGGCTGCTCCTACATATGTACATACAGAAGGACAATACGCACACGTAGTAATGGCTTTAAAGTGCCCGCAAATTGCAAGTGGGTAGATGCATGGGGTCCTCAGACTCTGTCAGCCATGTGACAGCACTGTGATTATGTGGTCCCTTCATAGTTCCTGGCTGTAAGCTGGGAGCGAAGGAAACAGGAATTAACCATAAACACCAGCATATGCCTACAAATTACTGCATTTTTTAAACTCAATTAGCAAGCAAACTACTTCATTAACTAACTCTCTTTTTTCCCCATTATTTATTCCATGAAAGCTTTCAATTTTTGATTTTAAAACTCCCTGATATTAAAACTTTCCTCTTTACCCATTTAGGTTATATTTATCTGAAATTCAGTAGCTGCCTTGATACCAGCTGTTGGTCATTGGGCTATTCATTCTGAGAGCTTGATTTTAATTTAAGCTAGGAGCTTGTAAATAGAACATAGAGACACTTGTGATGATCAGGCAGTATCTACTGAGGAAAAACAAGTACATCTAGCAAACAGAAAAATTCTCTTTTGAGAATGTAAAACCCCATGATGAAACTCATGGTGAGCTATGGAAAACCAGAACTTCTGATTTTCCAGGCTACTAAATGCTTTCTTCCTTCATTGAGCATAAAGAGGACCAAGTGTTCAACACTTTGCAGGCTGTGCTCATCAACTTGGTGAATCAGACATGTAAATGATGGGTTTATAATTTCATGAAGTGAAAAACTCACTACTGGGCCTCTGAAAATCCCGAATATTTTCAAGGATGACCCTCAGCAACGGCCTTCATTTCACCCATAGCTATACAATCCTTATGTTTTGCTGGCACTTTGTGATCTTTCTACTGCTGTTTATTCAGAAGCTTGCAATTTCTTTCCTCACTTGAAAGAACAGTGATAACCAAAGGGCATTTCTGAAAGCCAGCACAGATGCAACTATATTTTAGGCCATTTTGTTTTCTTTGTGCTGTTAAAACGTGTCACATGATGGGAATGTTCCCTCAAAAAATTAATTAGACCATGTGAACGGCGGGATAGGTTCATCTTGTACAAACTTCTGCAGTGTGATCCTGTTCAAGGAGATGCAAGTCTCTACATGACAGTTGACTTGGCTGAAATAGCAAATGAAGGTGGGCACCCAGCGCTTTGCTTGTGGGCTGTTAAGTATACACTTCCTTTCAACTGACTGACAAGAGGCTAGCTCAGTAGACAGCCTTCAGTAGTCCTCTGCACCTCAGCTTACCTGCATGAAAGTGGCAAAATAATTACTGGCCTATTAAGTACAGCTTTTTAGTTCCTTTAGAAAGAAACCAGGTTTAGAAGATTAAAGATATGGAAATTCTGCCCAATTTCACAATTTACATCTGACCTGGCAGTTGCTGTTCCAACCGAAAGAAGCTGATTGTTCCTTTTATGTTTCATCTTGACACCGTGCTAGTAGGCTTAAGAAAGTGGGACAATAATGAAAACGCATCTGCTTTGAAACCAGCCTTACTAAATCCACTGACTACAGGCAACTTGTTCCTGACTTGCGCCAGAGGCCTTTGCAAAACTCTTAGACAGAATAACAGCAAATAGCAGCAGCAGCATTAAACAGTTGTATTTATAGCAAAATATTCCACTCTAAAAAGGGAAAATCAAAGCTGTCTAACGTTTCTTCCTAGGAGTGACCAATGGAGCAGCAAGCAAAGCGGCACTTGCTAGCCATGCTAAGTGAAGCTGGATTTGTAATGGCACGCAAATAAAAGGCAGAAGAGTAGATATACGAGGTATTATTCTGCACCAGAATTAGCATAACCCAGCACATCAGAATATTAAAATTTAACAAGGATTTCAAACCATCCTTGTATCATCAGCAGAACCATGTCACAGGTTTCTTTATTGGTTCAGCAGGATAGGTATAATTGTATCAATATTTTAATGCTTGATGCATATTGTCTATGATAAATTGCTTGCATAAATAAAAAAGCACCAATATTCAATTGCCAATGAAATAATCACACATCCTAGATCTTTATTATATCATGCATTATTTAATTACAATAATCAGAACCCTTCTGAAGGTAAAACAAGATTAAAAAGGTTTTGTTTTATTGGATCTATATATTTGATTTACACTTTATATGTTAGCTTTACATTAAGAATTTATAAGGCATCAATTCAAAGGGTGATATTACAAGAGTTTATTCCGTTTGTAATTAGTACAGTACTCTTAAAGTACTCTGGCTACGAGAGATAATATTTCAGTATTTTAATGAGCTTTTTAAGTATAATTGATGTAACAATCGTTGAATTACACATTTCTACCTGAAGAATAATGAAGGAAACATTTTAATGAGAAATGTAATCATTATTAGCAAATGATCTACTAAACTGCCATTTACTGACATTTAAAAGCTTAATAGCAGAAAACTGGATTTTTGTACATCTGCATCCCTACAGATGCTTATTGTCTCAGGTGCTCGCGCTTCCTGGTGTAACTTTCTCTCTTAGGTTTTTGTTGTTATATTTAAGAAAAGCTTTCTTTAACTTGCAATTGTCAGCTTCCTCTGGAAAAACTATGGGGCTTGACATGTATACAGATAATTTAAATAAATTAGCCCTTTTTCAGCCTTCAGCATTTTTTCCAGCATAAAAGGCTTCATTCTTGGGAGTATTCATGCTTGCATCAGCTTGATTTTGATGAATGCCTTGTAACCTCCCTGATAGCACCTTAGACATGGGCGATCCTACCACAGTGTTGACAGCAATGTGCAAAGCTACCACATTTTCTTTATTAAAAAGTATATATATATATATATATATATATATTCACACACACATATATATACACATATATATATTACTTTCATATGTATCCCAAACCTCATTCCCAAAAGCTGAACTTTGGGGCAATCACTGCATGAGTGCCATGAGAAAACACAGTACACCACGTACCTCATCTCCTTGCTCACATCTCCACAGGCACTCACCCACTCAAAGTAGTATTTTTCACACAGTTAATATCCTCTTTTCCACAGATTCTGCTCCATATCACCATCTACCTGTTACTGCACACAGAAAACCTCTCCTTTCCGGTGCACTGTCTGTCGCGGCTCAACCTGACACAGCAAAAGAACGTCTCCTACTTACAACACTCCTTCCAGCCTTGCAAAAGCTCATACTTTGATTCATTATATGCTCCTGTGAAAGGTGCTCTTTCGAACACAAACCAGTTAGAGGCCAGAAACAGTCTCTACAGAGTAGATGGTAGAGGTGGATAGCAGCAGCACCCTGCTCCCATACAGGAAACCATCTGGACATCACAGATGTGATGTGAAACAACCGCTACCGACGAAACATTTATCAATCTCTAGGCCCACCTGATGTAGGATGAATGGAGATCCATAAACAGACCCATAAACAGATATGGCACAGTTTGCTCTAGAATAAAACGATGCTATGATATTACACAATAGAAAAAAACATTCTTCTGAACTCGCTAGTTCCTGATTTAACCCACTGTGATTTATACAGCTGTGTGCCAGCAGGCAACTCTTTGCAGTTGGAGGAGGTGGAGGAGGATTTTACTAAATTTAGGAACAATCTGTAAAAAATAGCAAAGGGTGACAAACCACAGTGATACACAGACATAAATCAAGCGGCATACACAGCACGTGATCTTAAAGATACTACTCAGCATGCACTGAGCTAAGTAGGGGTGGACCTGTTCTGCATTAGGCTATGTTGCTAAACCCAAAGTGAGACGAAACTTTTTTTGCTTTTAAATACATAGTGTTATCAACATTGAGAGAGGCTTAATTTTTGTGGTGGGAGAAGAAGGGGAGAGAGAAAATTGAGGTTACACTCGAAAAAAATTCCCTTTGTTCCGTGTGGGGTCCTAAAAATTCCCTCTTTCTCAACCTTTACAGGGAGAAGAGTCTAGAAAGGGCGCAAAAGAGAGGCTGGATGTAAAGATAACATTTCTCTTGCTCATAATGTTCTTTGCTAGCAGCGATAAAGAGGTTTGAGAAAATCTACAGTCTAATCCAAACACACACCCCAAACCTATGAAGCTAGAAAAGAATGAAATTAGTCTCCTCACCAGGAAGATCTCTGCAGACAGACAATTAGTTCCTATTCATAACAGCACCTAAGGTAATTCAGACTCATCAAGCTACTTATCTCTGGTACCTGGACTGCCTCATTGTCACGTTTGAAAAGATTAGAAACTTCCCCTGAATGAGGAGTAATACAATAGGAGTTCTTCTGCTCCTTTAGGATGAGGGGGATTAAAAGAGATGGACAAGAAGGTGTGAGCTCCCAAAAGGATGCTCTTCCCCAGATGTCGCCCGCCTATGTCAGGGCAGCTTTGCTTTCACACACAAGAAAGGAGGACTTGCAGCTCTTTGCTGCAGGTCAGCTTCTGCTCCAGATCAAACTCCTGGAAGTTCCAACAAAGCTTTCTGATGGAATTACTCAGCTCTTGTCTCTGCTCGCACATTGCCTCATTGTCCCAAAGAGATGGCAGTCTCACTTGCTTAAAATGCCTTTCTTCTCAGAGCCAGAGAAAGGATAGAGCACTCCAGGAAAAACTAGGAGTAACTAATTCCCTGGAATTCACGCTCCAGTCTAATTCAGAGCTGTCTTAGAGAGAACAGCCCTTGCCTCCTTAATGCCAAAATACCTGCAAAGGAGACACAACCATAAACCAGTCACCAGCTGTCTCACAAGGAGCTACTGGTGACCCTACAGGATCTGTGTTACACCTCCAATCCCTGTGCATCAAGCACAATGAAAAACAGCCTCTGCTCTCCCCTTGCTTGGGAAGAATATTGCTGTACATCTCCACTTGGAGACAAAGCCTTTTAAGATTCCCCAGCATGGCTCTAACTGGGTCTTCTGAGATCTGTGTGCTTTCCAGGCCAAAACCAGCTCATATTCTCATTAAGCAAGGACTGGAGAGACCTTCATACATAGACTTATTGCACAAAAAGCCTTTATAAAAGTAAAACATGTCTAGAAATTATATCCAATATATATATATCTCCAGGCTCATAAATAAGACACATTCTGAAAATCAGGTGCACTGCTTAGCTGTTGCGATGATTTAAGTGAGCTACCAGGGAATATCAGCAGAAGTGACACAGAAACCAGGAATGGACAAAGGTGAGTAATAAACCCAAGAAAAATCCTTGAGCCAAAAATATATCAAACCCGGCTGTGCTGATGTGTTTTCATTGCTTAGAGATGTAGTGCCATTCTCATCTGGTTAATTCCAATTCAGCATTTCTTTGATATACCTTTTATAATTTCCAGTCTAATTATAATGAAAATCATTTTTCAATGTAATTCTGTAATAAAAATGTTTCCTTATTTCTCATTACCTAAGAACATGATCTTGCACAGCTACTGAGCATGCTTACAATGTGTATAGTGTAGCTTCCCTTTCTTAGTATTTAATCTCTTCATAGTCTACAGATGTCAAGAGGTTCAGATTAAGCTTGTTAAAGATCTGCTTCACTCTAACTCACTGATGATTATTTATTTAGCAGTTTTATGTAACCCTGTCATTGATAAGCACTCTATTAATTTGCCGAGGGACAAATCAACACTAGTTATTTTTCTACTGGCTATTAGATTCAGTGCTGCTGTTTGTTACAAACCACTTGCCAGTTAATTATAAATTATGGGTCCTCTTTGCCTATATTAATTGATATCTCCTCTGCCTTTGTAATACTAGACAAATAAATTGAAGGCAAGATTTATTAAGCAGCGCATGTCTTCCGTCTCTTGATTAGGATTCTTTACTTTTTAAACATTTATACTTGTTTGTACAGATTTGATGGCAGAACAGTACATTAGAGAACCGATCCTTGGGGTGTTTTTGGGGAGACAGGAAGACTTATTTAACAGCTTCCCACAAATTAGGTTGAAGTGACACACCATTTAAGTTAAGCAATTTTTAAATGCTCCTTTTGATTTAATAAACTGAGGTTACAGTATCTTTCTGTAGGGATACAGCATGCACATATTCTACAGGAACTGTGCCTGTACTTATCTGCATTCGGGAAGCACCACATGTACTGCTGCATTCTGTGTGCGTAGTGTTTGCGTGTCTAAACAAGTGTGAGAGTATATACACGCACACAACATGTACGGGGAATGACATACGTGAATAGATGTACATCTGCCTCATATCTCAGATAGTAAAGGAAGATCTTCTGTTGGTTATTTTCATGCAGAAAGAAAGCATTTTCTGGGCAGAGTTGCATTTTCAAAACCTGAAGGTGTAATGAGTGCTTTTGGAAGAAGGGACTGTGGCCATTTTTAATTTGCCTGAGTTTGAACTGCATAAAGTAATAGTATTCTCCTCCATATATATATGTGTATACATACATACATATATATATATATATATATATATGATCACCAGCTATAAGGAATGCACACTTTCAGAGACATGCTCACACGCCACAAAGAAGCAATAGCCAAAGTTTATGCCATGGACTTCTAAGAAGAAACTTAATTCTTTTGCTCCCTTGCCAGTGCCAAGGCCAAAAGTATGCAAAATTCAGCATTCTGAAACACTTCTTTGGCTTCAGGGGAATTCCTAACAATCACGTCACTGCTGACATGGGCCCAAAGGAACAAAACACGACACCACTGCAGTGAGTTCAAATTGTACAGCACCTGAGTTCCACTCCCCAACCTTTAACGTCTACTCTTCTGTGTAATAAGGACGTGACACACACAAGCATTCATCAGGGTTATAAAAGGTTTTACCCTCCCGCCATTTGGTAGGTGTCAGGATCCATTGATCCCAGGGATTACAGTTACATTCCAAACCTCATTATGAACAGGTTTTTAATGCAATTAATAGCTTCATCTGCAGCACCCAAAGTGTTCTGCTATATACTAAGATAAATTCAAAGGATGCACTTTCCTGACCCTGTGGATGAATGCATTGCTGTATTGACTGTTCACAAGCATTAATTAACTCTTACAATGCACTGATTACTATGCATGTATGGGTGTGTATGTTTTCTACCAGCAAGAACATCTGTATCACCCTCTGAGGCCAGCTCATGAAGAGTAACAGCTGTAATTCTACTATAGCTATACTAATGCATGGTATCTTCCACATAAGCTGCATAATTACTGCCCTTTCATAGTCAGAATACCCCGAAATATGTACCCATGAGCAACCTGTAGCACAAGTGCCTTTTCAAGTAAATGTGTGAAAATTACCTGAAATTGCTTACTGAAAACAAGTAGCAAAAGTAAATTAATCATGGGCATTCTTGCATGCATATAGGAAGAACTTCGGGTTTATATCATGGGAAAAGCAACAATCATCTATCAGTTGATCTTTAAGTCTTTAAACAGATAAAAGTCTAAAGACTTTATTTAATTTCTATTTTCTTGAGCACCTTTGTCTCCATATGCACTACCAGTGCAGCTCAGATTGGATCAGCTGGAGAAACCTTGCTCAAAAAATAAACTCTCAATTTATTAATGCTATTTGTCTACTTCGCCAAAGCCATTATTCTGATTTCATTCATTAATGAGGTCTGAAAACCACTGTGAAACATGCAGACAGACAGCACAATGGGAATGGAAATAAAATTATTAGTAGTAATAGTAGTGTTTTAAAAATAGATGCACTTATACCTTAAACAACAAGGCACTTATTTGTGACAATAACAACAACTTGATAACTTTTTGACCAGGATTATACTGAAGAATCGAGTATGACACAACAAGGTCAGAGCCACCCAAACCAGCAAAGTCCTCACAAAACTTCAAAGCAAAGACATCAGCAATGAGATCAGGCTGACACAAAATCAGACAGAGAGAATGAGTCCATGCTCTATAACGGGCTGCAGCTGAACCCAAGCTGCTAGGGACACGGTCAACACAAGACCTTCCCAAGAGTAATGAGTATAGCTGGGGAAGGTAGACAAACTGGGTGTACAAACTGTTCCTTGGGTCTTAAAGAGAAGCAGCAGACATCGGAGATGAAAACCAGTGTGAGGTGTCCCTGCCTGTGGCAGGAACTAGACGATTTTAAGACCCTTTCCAACCCAAACCATTCTATGATTCTATGAATAGTGGTCAGAGTTTAGTTGGATATGGCCCAGTTTGGCTATTGTTCAAAGAAAGGGCAGTTGGTACCTGTGAAGGCAGAAAGAAGAGCAGTGATAAAGCATTTTTCCCTAGAGGGAAAGAGAGATGCACAGCTTATGGCCTGTACCACACAGAGAGAATACTAGGGAAGGCGTTGGGGTGAGGGTATGATGTGCTGCATCCCCATTCTGCCATCTCCATTCTGGCTCTTTGTGTGCAAGGTTGCTGCAGAGCAGTGGACCCTCCACCCTGCAAGCAAGCAAAGCTGCAGTCTACACCCAGATCCTGTGCGCGGCAACTGGGTGCATCAGACATCCATGGTGATGCCAATGGATCCCAGGTAAGGAATGGGTAAACCATTTCAAATAAAATAGGAAATGACCTGAGCTGTTGCTGTAAACCTATTTTTTTCCAGATTCACTGAAGTTTGAACAGCTTTCTTGTTCTATTTTCCATTTTCTTTCAGAAGAAATGTAAAATTGAGGCCTTGACCACTTAAGGTCATTAAAAATCCCATTAACCTTTTCACAAGGTAGGGCTTAAGTAGGGTTAATTAAGCAATATTACTTCACAAGGGTCTGAAGAAGCATTTTTCCTTCCAGTTTCAACAGATATGTCAGTAGATTTGCATGCCTCGCACAAGTTTTGTTTTATATTTTGGATCATGGCCCCCCAAAAGAAAGAAAACAACAACATTAACTGGAACAAACCCTGTAGAAAATGCTGCAAGCCCCCAAATTCACCTGGTTGAAATATACACCCCAAAATGCATGGATTCCATATGTCCCACTGGAAGCAATACTCTTTTAAATGAGACTCAGTGGCCAATAGAATGGCTTCTACACCATACAAAATGGTTTGAAATAAACATATTTGTATACTACAGAAATCCTCTCATCACTATAATGAATTAAAGAAAATACTGAGTCATTTTCTGCAAACCATAAATAATCATTTACATTTATTCATTGCTGGGTGCTGTAAGCGGTCTCAGAAAAAGAATTCAAAGCAAAGATAAATCAGTCATAAAAAGTGAGAGAAATATGATAAACTACATATTAGGCCAGAGAAAAATCTGCTGTAGAGAGCTTGGAAACTGTCACCATACAAGAGGAATCTGTGACTTCCATCTGTAACTGCCTTCAATCATCTTCCTCCCTATCCTTCACCAGAACTCCCTGTACACATTATTATTCGAGAGTTATCTACATATAGAGATAATAATAACCAGCCAGAATCCCATTTGCAAGGTGCTTCTTTTTAAATACAAGGGGAATATAACTCAGAACACTGCAAAACTCAACTTCCTCTTTTCACAGGAGTCCAAACCTGTTTGCAGGCAGAAATGGTAGCAGACGGGTAACATGATCCTCTGTGCTATCAAGTTCTACTGAATCGCTTAATGAAGCTGGGCACTCTTTGGTTATTAATCCTCATGTGCTGGTAAGTCATGGCAAAGCCCCCTAAAAGCATGTAGAAAATAAACTTTTCAGCCTGTTTTGTTCAAGAACTTAACGATGTAATTAATTAAATCAGACAGCAGCAAACTCCAAACAGATAACAGGGTTTTTTTTACAGTGAACAAACACACTACAGGACTTCATGCCACAAGACATCCCTGCTAATAACTTAGCTGAACTAAAAACATTAGACATTTATGTGGCCAGCAAGCACATATAAGAGCAAAATACACAATAATGCTAAAATAAAACACATTTTATCAGGCACAGCTTTATCAGAGAGGTGAAGGGGACTGCATCTCCTATAGCAATAGCAACACTGAGCGGCATGTGCTCTTCCATCCCATGGAAGGGTCATTAGAAGTTACATGTTTGGCACAGGAACCTTTCTTCTCCTGAAAGACTTCATATTAAACACAACCAGAAGTTGACAACAGCTGCTTCCAGCCCAGCTTTGGGTGATGTGGGGAAAGCCTCTCTGTATTTCTTTCACTAAACCCTTTAAATACCCACCTACCAGCACTATGTTTCATGGCAAGCTGAGCTGGTGCCTCTATAGGTTGGTTTGGAAATGGTATGAACGCTTCCTGACAAAGTGAACTGAATATTGCACACCATCTGGCTTGGGTTGTGCATCTAAAGAATATACAAATGAAAACCCATTTATCTAAATGGCTGAACATGAAATCAAAATATCCTAATTCTTGACTTGACCCTAACTTGGATAGAAGTAGCTGATTTTAGCAACCTTAGAAGTCCTTAGACCACACTGGAACCTCAAAGTTCGACCTGTTCTGAATTTCCTTGTTCATCTACAGTCGAAAATAAACAACCCACAGCACCTAAGCACTATAAAACCCCAACATCCATAAATTTCCCAGGTTGGTTGCAGAGATACAGAGGTCAGGCATTGTTCACCTACAGAAACAGGACTTGAAGGTTTACTACATATTCTGAGACAACACTTCACCCATTGTCCACCAGGAATCCAACTTCTCCTCCTCCAGAATCATTACAGACATAACTAACTCAACACCTTCTAGCAGCTGCATGAGGTACCATACACAAAAAGATCTCCATGCAGTGCATGGAGAATTAAGCTGGAGAATTACAACACAAACAGTTGTAGCTCTCAAACATATGTTCATACCACTGGATCACACTTCACTATAAAATATTACCTGACAGGACCCATATTTATTGAAAGAGAAGTATATATTTTCTGCTGGAGTGGGAAATACTTCTCATTTTTTAGCTGTTAATATTCATTTTATGAGTTCGGTGTCTGAAGATCATTATTAATGTCTTCTTTGGATTTCATTAACACTACAAAAAAAAACCCAGAAGACAGTTTTGATGCAAAGCTTACTTTAAGTGGGTAAATTCCCTGGTTTTTCTCCCTTCTTCCTTTTTTTTTTTTTTTTTCCAAGCCAGAAAGGGTGGATAAAAGACCTATAAAATAAATGCTGAGTGAATAGGACTCTCGAGCTATAGAACTTGTGCTGTGAAAATTCGACTTTGTCTGGCAAACACTATTAAACAGAAATCTATGAACAGCAGGTTTTTTTCCCATTTCATACAGGGGGAAAAAAAGAAATCAGATCTGACCCAGTGACTTCGATGACAATGGTGAGAGTCCTACTTTGTACAATGAGTTATAGAGACAGGATTTTTACTCTTGGGTGGGCATTTTAACATTCCTAGCAACAGAGCTTCACTACTAGACTTGCTGAGATCACTTACTAGAGCTCTGGTTGTTGGCACCAGTGACTCTGGCATGTCAGAGTAACCCTGACAAGCCCTCCTGGCTGGTTTTTGCTTTGGTTTGGGGTTTTTTCCCCCCCCTTGCACATTAGGTTCTAAATTGCACACTATAATTAAGGAAGTGCTGTCAAAGAGCAGATTATCATCACTGTCATCTCTATTATTAAATGCTTTCTGGAATTTGAGGTTTGGGTACACAAACTTCCTACTTTGACGACAACTTGGGGCATTTCCAATTGGAATTGAACACCAGGTGTCAGTGGTGAAGTGCCTCGAGGCTATCAAAATAACTGGCTGTGTCACCTTGTCCTCCTAATGATCTTTATATATTTAACATAAACATCATAAAAGTAAGTGCTTATTCAAGCAGGACCACTACATATGTTTACCTGGGCTCGTTTTTCAAACTTGCACTGCCTATAATAAATAACTGGGAAGAGAAAGAAAAAAACCTGCTAACTGCTACAACGGAGCATCAAACTATGGATTTGGAAGTCTGATGCTTGCTGATGTATCAAATAAACCCCAGAAGCTACTCTTGAGGGGGGTCATAATGGCAGATACAACCTATTTGGAGACCATTTCTTTTCTTACAGTGCTGTGTGCTTCTCATTATAATGATAACATCCAGCATTTATATGGCTATTTACATCTTTTAAGAGCTGTACCAACAACTAATTAATCCTCACAACACCCTGTAGGGTAGGTAAGTATTATTATCCCTATTTTATAAATGGAGAAATTGAAATGGATGGGTAAAAGTGACTTGCTGGAAGGCAGTCAGCAAGTTATGGGCAAAACTCAAATGAAAACACAGGGGGTGCCTGGCCCCTAGGCCCATGCTCTGCCCACAGCCAGACCCTGTTGCCTCTCACAAGGACTAGTGCCTGATTTAAGCCACTGTAACCATCCAAGCTTGTCCAAAACAACCTGTATCACACCCCATGCATTGCTTCCATCATGCACTCAAGGCATTTCAATCACGACAATGTCAAGCATTGGAACAGTTTGTCCAGAGAGGTTGTGCAGGTTCCATCCTTGGAGCTTCTCAAGACCTGACATGACAAAACACCGAGCATCCTGCTCTGATCTAACAGATGATCTTGCTTTAGGCAGGACACTGGATTAAAGACCTCTGCAGTCACCCCCAAGCCTGAATTATGCTATTTTATGAAGTAGATGTGATGGCTACTCATTTTCCATCACTTCACACTGATGATTCTTTTATTCAGCTGGGTTCTTCATTTAGGTGCTTTGACCTACACTTTGGCAGGCATACCTATACACAGCACCAGGTCTGCACCAACATGGAGAAATAAATGTAACTGCATCACATGGCATTTAACAGTGACTAAAAAAACCTGTCACTTCTGTAACTGATTTCCCTGTTTGTATCCACATTTAAAGTCATCATCAAACACGATCTCTTCCATGAAAGAAGGCAACCTCCAGATTTCCCTCCAGCTGTGTTTCTTAGCAAGATCTGATGAAGAAACAGGAAAATCTAAAGGGTTACTGTTAGTATGGGTAAGAGCCAGGCTAAGGCTACGTGATGGTGTCACTTAGATACACAAAGCTATACTCTGTGTTACAGGACAGAAGGAAGCTCTGTCCCTGAGCAGCCCTGTCTTTGCCAGCAGCTCTGGATTCAGGTCCAAATAAGAAACTGGCAATAGCAGTATAAATGCTCCACGGCCCTCCAGATCACAGAAGTACTTCATCTCCTCAGCAGTCACTTGTTATTTAGGGGAGCTCAACTTGCTTTTGGGGAACTAACAAAGGTTTAGAAGTGCTGGGTATCCTGCAGTTCCTGCTAAAATGAAACCAAGCTGTTTGGGAACTTTTGTTATTTCATTCTGATGCTTAATGGGAACTGTTGGATGCAAAATTGTTTTAGGAATTGAGCCTTAAACAGCCTTATCAACTCCCTTGCACTCCTCTAAAAGATTGTTTGTAGCATTGTTTGCCTGTACTTCAGCAAATAGAAGAAATCACAATACTTTGACTACTTGAAAGTAAAATTAATGGCCACATTGTCAAGTAGAAGCCAAAAGATGAGGCTGCACTAGAAGCAGATAACACCATGTCCTGGGTTTACCCAGGTTTTACCAAAAAGTAAAAGTATGCTTTTATACACCTATTACAAAGGTTAAAAGCCTGGTTACCTGTTGCCTTATTCTGTTCACAGCCATTTAGCTAAAGAAAGAAAGGTTTTAAAGTGTGAAGTTGATAGTATGGTTACCTTTCACCTCTGCTTGTAAGTCCTCAAGGAGTAAACAGTGGATATCAGGCAATAAATTGTCCTGGTTATCACAGCTGGCTTATTCCAAAATCTGATCTATATACCTACCTACAGTCAAACGGACTATGGCGTACTGAACTCTATTTCCTAAAGAGTAAGGAGACCCCAACAGAATCCAAGAGGAGCATCCCAGAGACATGAATTCTTAACAACACTCCTTTGTCCTCCTTTTCTTTGCTGTGAAGCCGAAGGCTAACCTTTATTTAAGATTCTTGGAAGGCATGTTTAGAAATGCCCACAAACGGCAAGGCTTACAGAACTGGCAAAGTTAGCACAGTAGCAGAGTTGCTCAGGTGAGGAAAAGAACACTGCATGATAATGTCAATAGCCTTTTGAAATTATATATATATATAAAATATATATAAAAATAAATATATATAATTTATTTATATTATTATTTACATATAATAATTTTATATAAATATTTTTATATAATTTATAATTTATATATATACTTTTATATATATATACATATATATATATATATGTTTATACACCTGTACCTACACACATAGTTCCTACATGCACCAGCATCTCCAGGGTTCCCATTTGTGATTACAGACAGCAATATAGACGAAGCTACTACGGTTAAACCCTTTGTGAGAGTTATTAAGCTGTTGACAATATGAGAATCAGATGAATTTACCACTGGTTCAGTAATTGTCTTTCATATATGAGCAACCCCCTACATACAACTTTTATGATTCATCATATTTATTTTTTGTTTCCTCAAGCAACATCTTTTATTAGTTGCACACTCACTCCAGAAATTTAATTTCTGCAAGAGAACAACAAAGCAGTTGATTATTATTATTGAGAATCTGGTACAACACAGAGTGAAATAAAATCTATAAGGCATTAAAATGACAGATTAGGCAAGAGCTGTATTCATTTACAAGTGTTAGAACATCATGTTAATGCCTCACAAGCACAACATAAAATGAAAATCAACTCTTTCATGCTGCTTTACTAATACTGCAAAGCTCCACGGAGCACAAATAGTAGTCCCTGTTAAAGAGGCACTGTCCTTTTGTAGTTTTTACATGCAGCAGGTTTATCATTAACACTTGATGGAAAACTCTCTTCCAGTACATATGAGCCATAAACTTTGTATTTTTACCACTTAAGGATTTAAAGATGATTATGACCAATCTCTGCTAGACCAAATGTATTAAGTATATGGCTGTCCCTTAATGAAATTGCAGATTTTGTGCACAAAATCTCTTGGGTTAGAAATGTTCTTTTGGAAAGTGTTATATTAAAAACTTTGTGGGTTTTTCCACAATCACTGCAAGGTTACCACAGCCAGATTTACATTCATATTAAATTTTACTGCAGCTTTATTTTCTATCAAAAGCTCTGAACAAAAAGTGACAGGACATGCAAATAGGAAGACGTGAAATATTCACTTCACTCACACCAATCCAATCACAAGTGTACGTATTTGATGGCATTTGTATTCTTTTGATCATATTCTGTGTTATTAATGTCAGGATTTTCTTGGACATATCACCATTCTTTCCCCATTCTTTTTGCTTAAACTCCTATACCTCATCATAGCTGAAAAGTAGGGAAATGATTCACTGCTTTGCAATATGATGTTATTTGTTCAAATTGCTGTATGTCTTGAGGCAAAGAAATCAGTGGATTTTGTTTAGTAACAACCATAAATACAAGTTGTTCTAAGGTGTTCCTCAATACACTCTTAATGATTAAACACCTGTAAACATTTCGAGGGACATTTAGGCTCAGAAGGATACCTGTCACTGCTATAGACACTGGGGCACAGAATTCAGCATAGTATTAAAAAGAATTTAATGGTCTGGATCAATGCTGTCAGATTTAGACAGTGCTAGACGTGGCTGTGACTACCTTGCTGTGGTCACTAAAGCTGCCACGAGTACATCCTGCTTACGTATAGCCATAACTTCTAATGGAGATACCTTTTGGCCATGTGAAGAGGAGCACGGGACAGGCCTTGGTCCTGGCAAAGAAGGGGAAGATGAACATCAGACCACTGTAAGAGAGAGGAGAAGGTGGAGGCTTTGCCACTGGGGAAGTGGCATTGGGAAAGAGGAATAGTCAGAGTTTATTTTTCTCCACAGGTCAAGAATAGGTATCTAATTTCCATCTCTTGTTCCATCCCCTTGGGTTTTAGCATTAGGAGCAAAAGCACTGTAACAACATACTGGTAAGAAGTTAAACTATACATCCAAACCCGATAGATTTCAAATCTATCAAACGCTGAAGCACAGGTGTCAGTCTGAAAAACGCTGTAAGAAAGCTAACATTACACACGCGCTCTCTCTTCATTAAGAGTTGATACTTTTTGTGTAACATCCTTTAGACAGACAAATTCCAAACTTTCTAATCCGACAAACTCACTGATTTCTAACAAAGCCAGAAGCATCTGATACACTGTGATGCTGCTTGTGTCTGTAAACCACCTAAATCATGGGGGCTTGGTCTTCACCCACTTATTATATACTATCCTTTTATGAGATCATAAACGATTAAAGAATAACAGGAATTGTAATAGCCCAGTTTAGGTTCCTAATTCAGTAACAATCGTAACATTTTATGGTTACCTTAAACTGCAAGACAACAAATCTCTAGTTCCAGTTTTAACAAGTGAATAGTTTCATATCTACGTTTGTCATAATATTGTAGCTTTGATAGGAAGCAAACATACTCCTTCATAACTTGGAGGCTTAAGCACAGCAGTAAAGCATATGCTTTACCATGTCATACAGTCCCTAACATGCCAGTGTCAGACAGGCTAAGAACCTGGACAACTGAGCCTGAGATTTATTTCGTGCTCTGTTATAAAGTAGGTACAGAAAAGTAGCTCATCCTATAAAAGCACTACTGAGGTTCCTTAAAGCCAGGTACCCTCATGAACATATAGGGCATGGCAGGGGGAGATTCCTTCTTAAATGAGACATAAAGATATACTGCCAGAAGAGAAGTTGGTATTTGGAAGACACAGCCAATGGGTACACAGATACTTGAATACTTATCCACGAAACAGTGAATGACATGATATGGAATCCTAAAAAGCATCAAGAAATAATGAATGGTGCTTTCCCCAAAGGCATAGCTGGAAGTTGTAACAGGATTTCCCCTCTCTTGCCTTCTAACTTGAAAATGTCCTGTCCTCGTCTCACTTGAAGGGTGAATGACAGCTGAGTGAGAATTCCATGCAGGAATGCTAATCTTACATGCTAACCTGCTTGTGTGCTGCAGTAATAATGTCACCAGCGCAAACCATCTCCTCCATTAACCCGAAAAATTATGTCCTATAGCAAAAAGGCTCTCTTCTGCCTATATCATTTCCAAGTCATTCAGTTTTTAAATCAGTATAAAACTCATCTCACTGACTCCCCTGAAAGTCCACAGTGAAAGGATGCAAAAAAGTAAAGAAATAAGAGGATGATGAGTGAGTTGCACCAGATCAAGGTGTGCAGGCACCTCCACCTTTACAACTCCTTGAACCACAGAGTACAGTGATACCCTGTTCAGAACCATGCTTTACCCTCACAGTATATTATCTAACTTTCTCTCTACCCACCTGTCGTGGTTTAAACCCAACCACAAACCTCGTCCACTCACTCCCCCCTTCTTGCCCTCCCCCTGCTTCTGGAGGGACGGAGAGGAGAATCAAAAAGAATGCAACTCCCACGGGTTGAGATAAGAACAGTTTAGTAACTAAGGTATAACACAAATCACTGCTGCTACCACCAATAATAATAGTGCTAAAGGAAATAACAAGAGGAAAGAATACAACACCTCAACACCAGCCGACCAATAACTCACCCCACTCCCCCCAGCCAAGCACCGACCGATACCTCCTCCAACCCTGCAGTCCCACTACCCCTTCCGGGTAGCTCCCCGTTACATCCTGGGCATGACGTGCTGTGGTATGGAATACCTCTTTGGTCAGTTTGGGTCAGGTGTCCTGTCTCTGCTTCCTCCCAGCCTCCCCTCCTCCCTGGCAGAGCATGAGGCTCAGAAAGTCCTTGGCCAGACCAAACATTCGAGCAGCAACTGAAAACATCGGTGTTATCAGCACTGTTCCAAGGCCAAAAGATCAAAACACAGCACTGTACTAGCTCCTAAGAAGGAGAAGAATGACTGCTGCTGCTCAACCCAGGACACCACCAATGAGCTCACAAACCAGGATGATCAGCACAGCATAATTCTTTTCCATCAGTATGAATCACAGAATCACAGAATCCCAAGGGTTGGAAGGGACCTCAAAAGATCATCTAGTCCAACCCCCCTGCAAGAGCAGGGTAACCTACAGTACATCACACAGGAACTTGTCCAGGCGGGCCTTGAATATCTCCAGTGTAGGAGACTCCACAACCCCCCTGGGCAACCTGTTCCAGTGCTCTGTCACTCTTACAGTAAAGAAGTTCTTCCTGATGTTAACGTGGAACTTCCTATGCTCCAGTTTACACCCATTGCCCCTTGTCCTATCACTGGATATCACTGAAAAAAGCCTAGCTCCATCATCCTGACACCTACCCTTCACATATTTGTAAACATTGATGAGGTCACCCCTCAGTCTCCTCTTCTCCAAGCTAAAGAGACCCAGCTCCCTCAGCCTCTCCTCATAAGGGAGATGTTCCACTCCCTTCATCATCTTTGTGGCTCTGCGCTGGACTCCTTCAAGCAATTCCCTGTCCTTCTTGAACAGAGGGGCCCAGAACTGGACGCAATATTCCAGATGCGGCCTCACCAAGGCTGAGTAGAGGGGGAGGAGAACCTCTCTTGACCTACTAACCACTCCCTTTCTAATGCACCCTAAGATGCCATTTGCCTTCTTGGCCACAAGAGCACATTGCTGGCTCATGGTCATCCTCCTGTCCACCAGGACCCCCAGGTCCCTTTCCTGGGTAAATGCACAGTTTGAAATGTTTGAATCCTTAACTAAGGCTGTAGGATTCGTATCCCTTATGGCAGCACCCATCATCTGCAAACCCACATCTAAACCAGATACCTTGCAGTGGTTTATGGATCTAAGTACTTTCCAGGCCACTTTTCACCTGGCCTATTTCAGATAATCTGCTATGTGATGAGGCAATGGTTCACAACTGACTACAAGGGACTCAAAGTCTCCAACAAAATAGCCACGATGTAGACGCTTGTGTTTTGCCAGCTGAAGTTCATCGATTTACTCTTTACTGTCTAGGAGTTTGTATTGGGGTTTCTCTTTTTTCCTTCATCATATCATGTTGGAGTTTCGTTTGATGAGGTGATTACATTGTCCCTCCTTGCCCTGCCACACCTGTAGCAGGCAAAGCAACTCCACTATGCAGTCTGTTGGGTCAAGTTTCCTAAAGGAATTTAGGCACAGAATGATGCAGATAGACCCGGTCCAAGTGCCAAGAAATAAATTTAGGCTAGATAGTGGAAAGTCTGTATTCAGCAGCAAGGCTATGCCAATGGCACAGGACATTATGTAAGTAACTAACGTGGGTCCCTGACAGTGAGTAAAACTGGTACTTAGTTTACAAGGGAACCTGTTTGGAAGGACATCCTTCAAAAGCACTGCAGGAATCACTGCAAAACCTCAGAACCAGATGCTCTGACATTCTATACATCCCAGGCACATTTTCTACTTTTAAAAAATGGATTAACTGAATTATCTCCTCCATTAAAATGTCACAGGGAACTTAGAAATAAGGCTTGATAAGGAAGAGGTTTGGATTTTTCCACTAGAGGTGCTCTTAAAGATAGACTGATAAAGTTCTGCATACGAAATTAAAAGCACAGATTAAAAACCCGAAACCACAGTGGGCATGGAATAAATTAAACAAGTTTTTAGGTTGGGAATATCATCCCACACTTTCCCTTTACATGTCATTGCAAAGGAGGGCAGGAAGTCTAAAACTTGAAATGGAATGTGCACTGAGATTTTTTTCTCCCTGCTTTACCCTGTTTTGTGGTCAGTGCTAAAGTGTTCCAGGGCACTGTTCCAGGGAGATATATATATTTGCATTATGTATACATATAAATATATATATGTATTCAATAAAACATTTCAAACTGTGCATTTACAGCCAAATAAAATCTGACTAAGCAGAGCAAACTGCAATAGCATTCCAGCTCTGTGAATCGTGTTGTCACAAGGAACCAGGAGCAATTACAGTGTCTGCAAAGCAAGGCAGGCAAAAAACGCAGCACTTCAGCTCCAGCCCAGAAAATACATATATTTATAAAAAGAGATGGGAAAAAAGAAATATTACCATACGGGAAGTGCAGTATTTTGGATGACGTGGACATGTAAACCACTGGGAATGAAAGGGAGTAAGAAAACAGGGCAGCGCTGTGAAGGAAGGCTATTTCTTCAGGGAAGAGAAACCTGGGAAAAGATCAGACCTCACCAACATCCTGTTGTCTCTCAAACCGGTCATTTGTTCACAAACTCTTTATCGAAAAAGCAAAGAATATGAAATTTAAGAGAAAGTTCAGCTGTACGTTTGGTCCCCCGAAGAGTCCATATCTGTACAAGCACCTTTACTGGGCAATTGAGAATCACTGAATGCAATTTACTTGACATATCAAAGATTGGATAAATATTCAACCTGTAACACAAAGATGCTTTGTATTGCCATGTGTTTTGTATAAGGAATTGAGATGAGCTCTTAGGCAGAAGCTCTTCCCTGTGAGGGTGCTGAGGCACTGGCACAGGGTGCCCAGAGAAGCTGTGGCTGCCCCATCCCTGACAATGTCCAAGGCCAGGTTGGACACAGGGGCTTGGAGCAAGCTGCTCCGGTGGAAGGTGTCTGTGGAACTGGATGATCTTTAAGGTCTTTTCCAACCTAAACTCATCTGTGATTCTGTGCTTCTAACCCATTGATTCAATCCTGATGTTTTATTCAATATAAGTAAAACAGCATACTCCCACAACAGTATTGCTGCACTCTCTTTCCTTTACCTCCAATGACGCAGATTATCAGTATCTTCCCCTAAACTACTTATCCCACAAATGAGCTTTTGATTCCTGTGCCCTGCCCTGAAGTGCACCAGGAATGGGATAGCTTTATGGAACTTTTCAACCTGCCACTAACTTTCTCAATGCTCAGCACTTTCACCCCATTTGCTGTCTGCCAGTCTCCCATGTAAGGGAGAAGGGAAGTTGCCGCAGGTTAGATTCAACTGCAAAATGTGAACGTGTGACAAAACGTGAGGCTTTTGTTTTGTTCCCTTAGAAAAAGAAGTTAGTCATCGTGATTTTACACGATGCTTACCTTTGGTAATATGTATCTGTCACACAGCTGTAAATCAAAGGTATCCACAACTAATGAGAACTATCGACTGCCTACGTCATTCCAGAGAATGAAAGCCAAGCAAGTGACATCAAGTTGATTATTTGCACTAATGACAGATATTAAGACATATTTCCCCTAGTTGTAATACTCTGGAAATGGGGGTAACTGGTGCAAGTTTTACAACAGAGAAGGATGATTTGATAGGCAGAGGAATCCTCTCTTGACCAGTTCCATTGCTTTGGGGCTAAGACCTTAAGAAACCTATTGTGTTTGAGAAGAATACAACCAGAAAGGAGAAAGAGGGAATTCTCCCCCAGTAAGCTGAGAGAATGAGATTCCAGGAATCTAATATTGGAACAGGGGCAAGAGCTAACTTTGCACAGAAACCTCAAACTTTCATAAAGGAGTCTGTGAGGAAAGACACAGACAATGTGGCTCGAAAAACTGACCTGTGCAGTCATTTCATGAGATTTGATGTGTGTGTCAAGCACAAACACCTCGACAAGATAAAAGCATGGCCAAGGACAGGCTCATCCTGAAAGACTTAGAGAGCCCCAACATGGAAAAGTGTTTAATAAGAAAAAGGGACAACTTATTCACTACACCATAAAAAGGGCTATTTGGTAACGGTTCTGCTTCTTCCTGTTGCGGAGTTCTTAAAGCACTGTGATGCTCTTTCTTGTCGAGGTATTTCTGCTTTCTGATCCAACAAAGATAACCTTGTCACCCATCTTGTTTGACAACCCTGAAAGGGACAGTTGCCATATTATTATCAGCATGCCTTTCCCTATGCTTAGAGCAATTCCTTCCCTTTCCTAGCCCTGGGAAGAAATAGGTGCCTGGATGAAAGTCACTCGGTTAAAGTTCAATCTATTATAAAGAGATCAAGCCTATCGTCAAAAGGAAATTTCTAAGAGTGTGCCAGCACCAATAACTGCTCCATTACCTACAGCCAGAGATCTGTCTATTGTCATAACTATCCAGTGTCTCCAAAACTCAGTGGCTGTATCTGCACTGACAAGAGTCCTAGCAAGCAAAATGGACACTGGCAAACTACTGCCATCTCTAACTTTGTCAAAAGGCACCCTGCCTTTCCATTCTGTGGCATCTTCTCATCCACATTTTTCTTCCTTGTAAGTCTTGCTAGCTGTAGCATGCCCACATTGTAATTAAATGAAAAACCAGGCAGAAGCTTCATCTTGATGGAGAAAGGTTGCCCGCCAGATGAGCAAAGCCCATCTGCAAGAATATAATGCGTCTCTTTCCTATGTTTTCTACCCTTCCTGGGTGAATAAAGTTCCAATGGGATTATGGTTCAAAACCCAGGGACTGCCTGCCTGGTGCATAACTAGCAGCACCTCAAGACTGAGCCAGAACAAGAACCCTCTTGGTTACACAGCATTAGCTGTGTATAAGTAATACACTCTTCCACCTCACAAGCAGCCTCTGAATTCTCCCGATAACTGACAGGAATGACAGCTGCAGATTTCCCTGGATGGCCACACTAAAATCCTGGATTGCTCCTCACTGACCAGCAGAAACATCTACTTCCAAAGGAGCCCCAGGCTTGCTTAAAGACAGTCCTATTTATACCACTATCATCTCTTTCCATAGCCAATGAATGGGGCCACTTTAAAGTTGAAGAGGATCTCTCTTCATTAGCTGGAACTTCCTGTGCTGTCAACAGTCTCCATAGCTCACTCTTGTACTTGCTGATGACAGCTAGAAACGGCCAAGGACACCCACCACCACTGTAACCAGGATAAAGGGTCACCAATCCTGCCAACCGTTCCCTGGTTCATCCACAAAAGTCCAGGTCCTCTTGCAGCAGCACAGACAGTAAAGCACCACCCCAACGTCTTCCCAATTCTCTTGGCTAGAGCACAAGATGCTCAACTCTAATTCTGTAATAAAAATGCATAAAATATGAAAACAAAAAATATTTTGGGGATCTGTAATCGGAATTCCATTACTGTTCCTGCTAAATGGAGGATTTCTTTTGATGGCAAAACAGATCTATTTGGAACTTGGGCTGATGCTAATAACTTCATAGATCAACGTACGGTTTAATTGATGGAACAGATGGAAGCCAGACTCTGCGACATTAAAGAGTTATACTTAATGCATTGGAATAACTGTGACTTGGGTTTAAAATGTTCTTCTAATTGTCTGGATGGTTTAACAGGGGCATGAATTCTATTGGATATTTCCATTCCTGATTTACAAGTCCTTAACGGTTTTGTAAAAGTGACTCTTTCTGATTTTCTTAGGGGGGGAAATACTGTATGAATTCAGAAAAAAGAAACGTTTTCAAGAGAACTACTCTTTGTAGGACATATAGGGTAGTTAAAGGACACAGCTTCGCATAACAAAGGATGATTCAGCTTTCAGGTCAATGAAGCACCGGAGTACATGCTCAAGTCCTCTCTGTCCACTAAGGAAACTAAGCATACATTTAGACCAGTTGATGAAAATGGAAGGTTTGCCTGGGGTCTCAACACTCAGGAGTAACACACTGAGGAAAGAGGCTGATCTTGCAGAAGTAAGGATGAATACAAACATCTCTTAAAATGACAACGTTTCAACTTTGGATACCCGTGCACTGTTACTGTTAATTACACGTGACTGGTTCTATACAAGAGGAGAGCAAATTTGTTGATAAACCCAGATTTCTTTTCAAGGCTGCTTGACCCTGAGGTTTTCTTGAGAAGCCATCCTTTCCGGCAGCACACAATAAATGCTGATTTAATAATACCATCTCTCATTTACATCGGTGGTGATAGGCAAAGTTTGACCAAGTCTAAGGAAGAAACATCGACAACCACTTTATACAGTGGCTGGGGCAGGAATGGAGGCAGCAGGGGGGACATTTTATGTTGAAAAAGAACATGAACCTACCCTAATTTGTTATTATATTGCTTTTCAACACACTACAGTCTCTTTCCTATTACCTTACTTTAAATCCACTATGGAAAATAAAATGAATTAGTTCAGGCTGGATTGGATCTTCTGGACAATGCCAAAACCCTGCTGTTGTCCAGTGCCTAGAATGGCCTCAAAGAACCTCAAAACTACCCAAAACACACCTCACCCATCCCCATAACTTTCCCCCGTGTTCCCTGCACCATTGCAGTACTGTAATCCACTGGCCAGCTCAAAAGAACAGCCAAGGCTTGGCTGGCTTCTCCCTCCAGTGTTAACTGCTTTCCTGTGGGTAAGTCAACACCACCTTTATGTCTCCTTATCCCAGATTTAGACTCTTGTTACAATCCTCCAAGCAGATTTCTATAGTCCATGCTATTATAAACTGATGTTAGAGCAGCCACTGCCTGCCCTTATCTGTTTAAAGATCTATCTTGCGAACAGCACAAATAGGCTGACATAAACTGCTCTAACAGGGCAGGCTTAAAAGACTCTAGTCCTCCCTGACCATGTTTTAGGTACGGGATGTCTGAAAAGCACCTTACCCCTACTGGTTTCTAGTAGAGTTGGATGCTTCTCTGTTTTATAAATCTATTTGGAATCTTTTGCATCTCTCGGAGCACAAACGCCAAGGAAATCTGCCCATTGCCCCCAAGGTACCTAGTGGACACTCAGAATATGGAGTTTCTTGAGCTCAAGGTGACTTTTAACCCAGTAAAACTCATTATGGTTTTTGTATGGGGGGGGGCAACTAAGAGGAGTTACAAAACCACCCACTTAACAATTCATCTGCCATTATCTACCAGCAAACTACCCAGGAACTGGGTAATTTGGAGACAGGAATAAACACAATAAATGTCTCCACAAACACACTTCGCAGCCCTTCACCACATACCTCTGGCACCTTGTTCCGCCTCATCTGAATCAGGTTTTTGTCTTGTCTTCCTCAAGCAAATGGCCATCCAAACTCTACTCTGATAGTAATGGCAATTCAAAATGAACAGGACACCCCCTCACTCACTCACACGTTAACATTCATCTGTCCTTGATTATGCAGGTAAAGTTGTTTTATGGGTTGTCAATGCAGAATACAGCAAACCCGGCTCCCTGCGTGGCTTCAAACAGAACGCGCTCTCTGGGAGCACACCGGTGTAAATTGTGTCGTTTCCATCAGATCTGAAAGTCAGTGGGCTTTTCATTGTCAGTATAAACCCAAACCAGTTAAAGGCAGCGTGTGGAAGCGCCTCTGCGAGGGAACAGCGGCGTTGCATTCAAATTACATTATATTGTTTTGACGTGTCTGAAGCAAAGGTTAAAACCATCTTTTTGCCGGACATTGTTTCTGTACCACTGCCCCACTGCCAAGCCTCAATACGAACAAGCCCGGAATGATGGGAAATGGTTCTGATACAAATTTTATATTTATGTGAAACTATTCAAATGCAGCTGTACAACATGAACTACCTGAACCAAATCAAATCCTCAGGTCAATTCCTTCTGCCGAGTGCTCCTTAGATAACAAAGTCTTGTTCTGCGAATCTGTTCAATATATTAAAGTTGATTCACTCGGACAGTGTGTAAGATATAATACATTAATCTGGGCCATTTCAATTTCTGAGGCTGGGACTATAAAACTGGTGTGCTGCATATCTAATTTTTTTTGAATACCTGATTTATGCATCCTTCTGATGCATAGTGTCGATGGGATGGTGGATGCGGCTGCTGCATTAACAACGGGCTGCATCAGCACTCAAATCTTATCTTGTTAAATCAGACAAATGTAGCTCAATGAAAAGGAAGGAATAAATGCCTAGGACGGTTGAAAGGAGTGAATTTTAATCCTGTTTGTTAGGGGACTTTCATGGTGGGGGCTGAATGACTGAGGCAGGAATGTCCACCAAGAGCTTATGGGACTGTGAATTATTAGATGCTTACACATACAACCACGCATGCGGTATATACAAAGACACAGTTTTTCACTTCATTTCTGGGCAGACAGGTAAACATCCCCACACCGACATTCATCCATATACAAACACACACCGGTTTAAAACCAGAGAAATAAATGCCTTTTAGGAAAAGTAGGTCTATACTTACAAAGTGTGTATTTCTATCTCCTTCCGATGCAAGAACAACCGTAATTGCTTCTTTGTATATAATTCATCATTTGATGCAGTGAAACAAAAGTTATCGCGGGGACTAAGTAGCCAGCAATGGATTAGATTTTCAGAGTAATTATATATGTTTATATGATTTTGAGGCTAGATGGAGTGCTGCTGTCGCTCTATACACAGTCAATATTAATTCTCAAGGAAAGAAAATGTTCCTGTGTTTGCACAATCAACAAGACCTTTAGAAATAAGCTTTCTGCCAGACAAGGAAAAGTTTCAATGGCACACACTTCGCAGGCTCAGCCTAGGTATTGACAATAAAGGGAAGGTATTGTCGGAATTCATTCTTCGGGAAGACCTCGAATCACTGATCTTTAATTTGAATTCCCTTCTCTAATAAATCCTTGTATTTTATCTACACACCGTAAGTTGGTAAAGAGCCTTTGCTTGTTTATCAGTAAAAATCTATTTCGGAACAGGGAAGGATCACAAAGCTCTTGTATAAGGCTGTACCTATTGCTGCACCAAGTAGTACATATGGTACCTCATAGCAGCCTTCCAGTACCTGAGGGGGGCCTATAGGGATGCTGGCGAGGGACCCTTCATCAGGGACTGTAGTGACAGGACAAGGGGTAACGGGTTAAAACTGAAACAGGGGAAGTTTAGATTGGATCTAAGGAGGAAATTCTTTCCTGTGAGGGTGGTGAGACACTGGAATGGGTTGCCCAGGGAGGTTGTGAGTGCTCCATCCCTGGCAGTGTTCAAGGCCAGGTTGGATGAAGCCTTGGGTGGGATGGTTTAGTGTGAGGTGTCCCTGCCCATGGCAGGGGGGTTGGAACTGGATGATCTTGAGGTCCTTTCCAACCCTAACTATTCTATGATTCTATGGAGCCAAGTTGTATCTGGAATTATTTAACTGGCTTAAAGGTGAGTTTCATGGCCAGTAAGACACTGGAAATGTATTATTTAAGCATGCATCACTTTATTATCTGCTTTTCCCTCTACAATAACTGTAATAGGGAAAAACAAATACATTGCAAATAGTAGCTCCCATCTTTGCAAGCTCTTCCCCTGTATGCTAAACAACAAGGTCATAGCTCTCTGTTTCCTACATCCTTACTGCCCGCAGTGATATCACAAACAGCATTAATTCATGCAGTGATGTAGTATTAACGAGGAGCGGGTTGAATGGAGCCACATGTAACACCTCTCATAGCTGAAGAAGACCTGGGACCAAATCCGTCAAAAGAGAGGCAGTGATTTCAATGTTGCGCTTTCAGTTCCCTTTTGACTGAACAAGAAGAATCATCTTTACATTCATGAAATATAAGCGTTTTAGAGTTCCTACCTTGAGTTAACTTAACCCAGCCTTAAAGAAGCCTAAAAAAAGAAGGGAAGAAGCAACAGAGGCCCAGACACGACAGAGGCAATTCATTACAGACCTTTTTGATCCAATTATCCTGGAGAAGTTGGGATATGCGGCCAAATATGTGCAGACTAATGAAAAAGAACACAAATAAATGCTACGCTCTCACTTTTCCTAAGAGTTACCATGGCTTTCCTATATACCATGCATCTTAACAAGTGTGCAGATCAATTCAAAGCTGTATTCCTATCCAGAGACCAAAGGGAAAAATACACCAACTCCTAAGTTAACTAAAATATGAGTGTTAGCAGCTCAGTGCTTAGAACTGTGGTGTGAATAGGGAGGTTCTACTTCTTCACTACCGTGGTGAGCATCCTGTAGTCTGGAAAGCCAGGAGAGGTCTTCCAGGATAAGAAATGGAAAGAAAGGAAAAGGAAAAGGAAAAAAAAGGAAAGCTCTTTGTGCATGTTTTAGTGATGTGCTATGGAACGCGCACCGATGGCGCGCCTGAAGTCATGTTGGTGTCTACCATCCCTATCGGCTCTTGCTCTCAGCTGAGCGCCCTGCTCAGGAGGAGCAACGCGGAGCCAAATCAAACGGCCAAACCTTGGGGAAAATACAGCTAAAACGAGCAAATCAAGATAATTGTACTAATTATCATAATGAAGGAAAGATTCTGCGCTTCCACAAGGCTCCCCCTCCCCCGTTCCGCGCACGATGCTGCGCCTGCATCCAGGATAAATGAGTTCCAGGCCTCGCTAGATGCTTGAATTTCTGTCAAAGTGGCTCCATTACATATGTGTCCCCCAGGGTCAGACTGCATTAGCCAACTCCTTTATTCCATACATGATGGACTAAGGAGTCGGCAGAGTGTGCTCCAAAACCGCATTCCTAACGGATCTTTTCAGTGGCCGCGAGAACTTCAGCTCGATGCGGGGTGGGGGTTTAGGGGCTTTTTCTCTCTTTTGTATTTTTTCCTTTTTTTCTTTAATTTTTTCAGTACGTGGTAGAAAAATAAACCACAAAAATGTCTTTAAGGTCACGGAACAGTGACCTCATTGCCTGGGCTAATTTGATTGTGCCAGAACAATAGCACTGTACTCCTCTGCCAGCCAAGTGCATGCTAATTATGCGATTTGCCCTTGATAAGACCTTGGTGGGTCATTCAGCAGTTGTGATCTGTCACTGACTTCTAATCATGTATTATCGTCTGGGTGAGTCAGAATGGTACCCTAAGCTTTCTGTCTTTACAGCAATGTGGCACTCTAATTACCTTATGCCAAGTGGATATGCAGAGACTGAATTAAGTGATCACTGTGATTGCCTTCAAAATCTTCTCTTTATCCTTTGTGTTGCTTCTCTGCAATTTACATTTTAAGATGCCGAGAAGCTTTTGGTGAGACTGAAAATGCCACTCTAAAAAATAATGATTTTTTAATTTAAAAAGCATAACACTGCGTTTCAGCCACAGCAATTCCTAGCAGTATTTAAATGCTGCTAAACAATATACCTCGATAGAAATCTTCCTGTAAACTTGTTGAAATTGTAAGACGCCCTTTACCTTTTAATCTGCAGCCAAAAGAGGAACAAAAGGGAAGAAGCCTAATCTCTTTCTAAAGTTTTATCAATTCATAACTGCTATTTAAGAGGCAAAATTAATTAGAAAGTGCTTTTCCACAATAATTATGCCTGTGAAATGTACATGCCAACATAACAAATACTACAGATCAAGCGCAAAGCTTGAAAGCTTCATGGCTGTGTTCGGCATATTCGTTAACGACGGTAAGGACGAGTTGACCCTCCAAGTCTTACAGATTCAGGCACTAATTTCTCACCTATGGGTGAACTCATTTAGAGGCCAGTCGAGGGATCTGGGGTGGGTTAGTGAGGAGAACCTCTCTATTTTGCCCAGTTCTTTACAAATCAGAGCTGCACCGTACTTCTCTATTGTTGCATAGCAACTCTCCAAAACTACAAAGCAATCTCCGATGGTAAACCAGTCATATTAACATCTGTATTTGCCCAAAGAATGATCTAACGCCTTTTGCAATGACAATGTGGCGATCTGTCTCTAGCTTAAATAAACAAAGTCATGATTGATCAGATGTGATGAGCTGCATTTGTCTGAATCATCCTCGAAAAGATGAACTCTGAAGCGCTCCTTGAAAGTTGTCATAAAACAGACACAAAAAAAACCCTCACGCCGCTGAATTTATTGTACCACTAACAGAAAATAAGGATTTTCGAAGCTTTTTTCTCTATTGTATGTCAATATTGCAGGATAATTTCTTTTTTTTTTTTTTTTCTTTTTTTTTTTTTTTATATATATATAGAAACAAACTGGGGGGGGGGGGGGGGAAGTCAATAAAAACCATAAAGGACAATTGAGAAAAAATTGCAAGCCTTATTTTCCTGGCATCACATGATGCACAAGCAGCATTATTTGCTGAAACCTTGGTTTGTTTGGGGGTTGAGGGGGGGGGGAGAGAAAGGAGAGAGACAGAACAAGAGAGAAAAGCAGAGGGAGAGGCAGAGCGCCTAGAAATAAGATGCAGTCCCTGGGTGGCAAAACAAAAGAGCCCAAGAAGGGAAAAAAAAGGAAGGGAGGGGGGAAGCTGTAGAAAGTTGACAGAGTCAAGAATAATGGCTAAATCTATCAAGTTTGATCAGGTCTGCTATAATGAATTGGAGCTTCATATTCCAAGCAGGGACAATGAAGACAGAAGTCAGGCTCTAGAAATGTGCTGCTCACTTTGTGCTTGGAATATGCAGCAGCCAGCAGGGAGCCACGAGATAATTACACAGTATTTGTGTGGTTCCAGGAAGCTTCCTGCGCAGGTTGAATGCCCGCGCTATATTAAAAGGCAGCCCAGTGAAATGTTTTTAATGAATATTTTTGTCAGAGAAAGAAAAGGCATTTGAATGATTTTTGTGTATGCAGGGAATGAGAGGGGGAACATCACTGTCAAAATACAGGTACCTTTATTTGTATTTACGCCGTTATTTACTGTTTCAAGAGCCCAACGTCCTTTCAATAATACAAATCACAACGCTAGGTTAATGTTACTCAGGGCTAATTGCACGTGGAGTCCCGTCACTAATGTGCGCTGTTAGTATGTTTCCCTCGAATCCTGCATCAAACTGGCTTGAAACTCCTCTGATTTTTATTTCCAGTAGGAGCTGAAATGTTTAGACACATTTAATCAGAAAACTCAAAGAAGTAACACAGATGTTGATACTTACTATTCAGTAGCCCTTGGCAGTGATAGATCTAAAACACAAGAATACATTATTTCAGCACTCTGTAATTCTCACCTAACAGATGTGAATAATCCACTGAATTAAAAAACCCAGCCATGATACTCATAAATGCTCATTCTGCAGCGCAAGCAATCGTATTGATCAAAACCTAGACTTTGGTATAAAAGTTAATTTGAAAGGCTCTTTGCTGGTGTGGCTTTCAGTATTATCTACACCAAAGCAAGCCTTTGGTTTGCTGCTTGCAATTGAATCGCTCCTGATACACCCGGACTGAGACAATTTGTTCTTATGTGCTGCTGAGCATCCTTGTGCAAGATTAAATAAGGCCCTTACGAGTTTCCAGCACCATCCTCCGCAGGAAGCAGAGGTACATGCACTCGCCTCCTGCTCTAGAGCAGTGACTGCAACTCACAAGGGGTTTGGGGGATGAATTCTTCATTTTGAAACAAATACATGGTCAGGTTTAGAATTAAACTGATTTAATAGAGAGAAGCTCCCTGGCTGAAGGAGACGCAGCAACCCGCTGGTCTGGACCTGGGATTAGCGTGGCCTCTCTGACTGCAGTGCCCCATCTCCTCCCAGCCAAAATGCATGCCTAGATCTAGCCTCCTGGTTGCAAATACTGAACAAGAGAGAGACAGAAGGTTTTGTGGCTCTCTGAGATTTTTCTTAGGGATGCATTTTAAGAGCTATATTATTTGAGAATAAATAAAGGTAATTTCTGGACAACTTGGAAACGAGGAATGGAATTAAAAGGAGCCAATTCTTTGGTGGTGACGCTTCAGGTGCGGAAGAAAACACAAAGTTCCTCCACATCAGCACAGCATGAGAAGAGACAACTTCCACCCTCCTACCTTTTTACCTCTGCTTACAAAAAGGACAGTGAGTAGTTGTGATGACAGACCTGGGAAAACAACAATAAAATAGGAAGATGCTCCATCTGAATTAGGTTATTGAAGAAAGCAGCCTCATGGGTCAATATAATGTGGGCAAAGAGGTTCGGGTTTTGTTGTTTCTTGGACATTAGAAAATTGTTGAGTAATTCCGCTATTCCCACTGATTTTAAAATCCTATCTGTGAAGAAAGGTTGAAGTGCCCCGAGTCATAGAACAGAATCATTATGGCCACAAATTAATGCCCGATGTAACTCCAATTACCTCCTGCTTTGCTACTGGATTCAGATTCATCTACAACTTGCACTTCTTTTAAGAGAAAAACCCCAGAACTTGAATTCCAAGGTGTGAAAATCGTTGCTCAGAAATTCTTTTCGTGTTCACTTTTTGCACAGGGTTTTTCTGTTGTTCTTTTTCAAGAGATCAAAATGAAGCTCCCCTGAACCACTGAGCACTTGGGCAACGCAGTCCTTATTACCCACATGGACCGATCCTACACCTTTAAGCAGGAGATTTACCCCAGGCAGGAACAAACCCTGATGCAGAAGGGAATAAAAAGGCTTCCATAGCTAACCCCTCCCCTTTGTTTGTCTGCATTCCTATTTTAGCAACACACACTGGTGCATTTTCCCAATGATCAAAGGCCCAAGCTGGAAATACCTCTTTCAGCTTCATCAGGGCTATGTTTTTGCCAAGGAACGGAATGTGACTCCTGCTCCACTCTTTGTCTACAGCAGCTCTAATTTAAAAGGCGATCTTTCAGTTACGAGATGAAGAGGTAAACAGCTGTCACATTCGGAGCCCAAGTAAACATTATAACCTACATTCCATCCCCCTGAGCACAAAATCCAGGAGAACTTCCTCCGCCGCACAGGCAGCAACGGGAGCTAAGTGATGGCTCTTATTTTAGTGCTGGCAAGTCCCTAAAATGCTTGCAGCCCCAAATGCTTGAGCCCATCTCTTACAACGGAAGGCAAGATAATAATGATTCCTTTGGACCTCTGCCTCTTGGAGGTTGCCTTTTGTGGTTAGAGCAAACAGTTGCAACCAATCAACCACGGCAACTCAGGTTTGCTCAGCTTCAAAGAGTTCACTCTACCAAATACGTTTTTAAGCCACTAAACACCTAACTAGAGCTTACAGCACAGTTAGCCAGAGCTGAGCCTTCATACACCCACCACAGGACTTGGTGCATGAGGCTCATTTCTGTTTCACTGTTGGTGTAAATAAGCTGAAAGAATAATAAACTCTTTGGGTCAGATTCTGGGTTTCGTTCCGCTTGTCCATTTAATTCCATGTAAGCCAGTGCATTACACCAGATTTACGGGACTCTGAGTGACAACAGGATTCACCCAGGGCGATGGAATCCACTTGGGTTTACACAAGTTTAAGCGAGAGCAGAATTTAGCCTCTAAAACAGGGAAAAGAAAGCTTAATACCCCCATTGCTCTACACAGGCTTCCCTTACAGCAGCCATATAAACTGGTTAATGTAGGCAGAGTTTCTTTTTGCATCTGTATATTAAACAGGTATTTTGCCAATATTTATATGCCCATATCCCTCGGTACAAGCAGAGCTGGGGATATCAACCATAGCTGTTAGTTCCATTGCATGAGATGAGCTTTGTATCAAAGGAAAAAAGGCTCCTCTCCATCTCACATGCTTTATTTTATTCAACCGGCTCTTTTTCACATTGTTATATCCAGTGAATATAGCACGGTTGGATTCAGAAGAGAACCTTAAGCGTTCTCATAATGCTTAGAAGCAATGGCTTCACACTGTATAATCTATCAAAGGTGTCAGATTTACAAAATGCAGATTTTCTGTCACATTTGGGCACTATAAGCACTGTATCTTTTCACTAAGGTGCTGACTGCTGTTTTAATGAGGCCCTTTGGTGGCTGTAAAAAACTGAAAGGAGAGGATTATAGGGGTTACCCTAGGTATTGTCTATTTGTCTTACAAATTTCACACTAACTACCAATTACATCGCCATAAACCTTTTGGCTACTTCAAGCTATATGCCATATAATACATAAAAAATACGCTATGTTAACCTCTTCCATATTATACGAGTAACTACAGCCACTGATGCAAGTAACATATCTAATGAAGCCAATAATGAGCCTCTTTAAAAGTAGTCTTGTTATAGGAATAATATTAGAGCAGTTCAGTTAAAGGCTAAGGTCCATTATGGCATGCTTCCGATGTTCTCTGGTCCCAGGTCTGAAAAGATGCTGACACGCTAATTCAGGCTCAAGAAGGGCATTAATCTCACAACCTTCTACTTGTCATGCTTAATGGGACATCCTGCCTAGGTGAAATGAACCTGATGTATTCAGGTAAACATAATTTAATAAGGAGGAAAAAAATAGAGAGAAAGAAATAGCTGCGGTCGGACATAACAGCAAGGGGACTATTTACAGTTCAGTTTCAGTGAGGACTGTGAGTGTTTGACTGAGAAGCAAGCAGTGTAAGAAGAGAAAAGGCCAAATAACCCAGAATTTGCTTAAAACCCCGCTGCTGAAATGTTAGTGCATTTAAAGGAATACGTTAATTTGGAGGAGGAAGGGATGCGCTAACGTGAGGCTTAGAGCACTTGAGTGTAAAATAGAGATCTGAAGCTACATCGTCTGATATTTAAAAGGCAAGCATGAATGTCAGTGAGTAGCTGTAGATCCTCTTTTGGCTGTCATCAATCATAAGTCTAATAAGCCACCTAAAATGATGTCACAAGACAGAGAACAGAACAAACGGCGGTGGTTAGAGAAGCACGTGCCCTACTTGCAGCCTGGGTGGTAAATGCAGGACCCATCTCCCAGCCCCAAGAAAGCACCAGGGCCTACAAGGAAAACAGCCCTGCACACACAGGTTTTCTGTGCTGCTGGGTGTAAAGATGCTTATGGCCAACTCTTAACGTAGCAGGAGGTAAAATTACAAAGTGCAAAAAAATAGTGCTACTTAGAAAGAGAAAAAAAATCAATTCAGTTTGATTCATGAACTGAAGGCAGGTACCCAAGAAAACCAGACCCCTAGAATTATAGAATAGCTCGGGTTGGAAAGGACCTTAAGGTCATCCAGTTCCAAACCCCTGCCATGGCCAGGGACACCTCACACCAAACCATCTCACCCAAGGCTCTGTCCAGCCTGGCTTTGAACACCGCCAGGGATGGAGCCTTTCATGTGGTATGAGCAGGTCTTTATTTCCCCAGGATTTTTGCTGCCCCCAAATCCAAAAGCTTGTGCTACACATTTTTGCGCTGCGTGAGCAAGCAGGATGGAATCATCAGATGCTCAAAGGGAATTAAACTACTACAGACACTACTCAGTGATGGGAGTGAAATGGGGGCTTCTGAGAAATCAGAACCCTCCACACCACTGCAGAGCAGGGCTGGGCCCTCCGTCTCTGTGTGGTTTCTAATGAACTACAGGTTCATTCCTTTCATTTCTGCAGAGCCCAAGCATCACCATAGCATCAAAAGCTCAGGGGAACAAAACATGCAAGTTCTTTGGCTGCTGCTGGATTTTCTTTTCATCCAGAACTTGGGTGACTTATAACAGGGTGGTGAGCTCGTGGCACTTCACTGGGATAACAGTGTTAAAAACCAGAGGATTAGGTAAACCTCAAAGTGGTGTATTTCTGGAACACTTGCGTTGCAGTTGTGTTGTGGTCCAGAAAGGGAACTGAAGCCCTCTTTCTTCCAACAATTATTCCCTTTGCTATGCTATGCATAGGAGGCATAGTTGACAAGCGGAGCCCAAACTGCACTGGCTTCACACCTCTAAGAAGAAATCAAAACTTACCTTTTAATGAGCCAAAAACCAGGTCTGGAAAGAGCACTGTTCAATTGGGCCCTTACAGTCCTATACGTGCAGACGTTAATCTTGTTAAGCCTTGAAACACAGACTCCAAATAGGCCTTTGCTGCCTCACCGGCTCCCAATGCACCTTTTGACCATAAACATCTGGGTATTTTATCTAGGCTGATTTTTGCAAGCAGTTTACTCTAAAGCCACTAATACAGGCTATTGCAATGGGGCTCAATGGTGCCTATTAGGTGCTGGTCATGCTGAGTGAGGGTGGGGATTGTGGAGACATATTGCACCATGGGGAGCTATAGGAGCCACTCTGCTGCTGGAAGGCAGAAAACCTCCTGGAGCTCTCAGGTGCACAGAGGAGTGCACTTGCTATTAAATTATTTCACAGGGAGAGGCCTATTACCTATGAAAGCTGATCCTGCTCTTAAAGGCTACTGCAAAGGGACCATAACCCTCTTTAGGGGGAGGTGATGTGTCCAGAGGAATCAGTCCCGGGCTCCCAAGTGGCCAAGAACTACAGCGATAACAGGTACTGGTGTGAAACACATTTGTTGTGCAGTTTCCCATCCCGCAGAAACCTGCCCCTGCCAAAGGATGGCCCAAAGAAATCAGGAGTTTAGAAGTTCAGCAAAACGCATCCAGTTGCTCACACCAGCATCTTGTAAGAGATTTGGAAACAGAGCCCAAAGAGACACCCTGAGGACATCATAAAGTCTTGAAGTGATTTAACACCGCACTGATTTACTCACTTGCGAATTCTGGAATAAGCCCCAATTCTACATTCTCACTCTCCTCCCATCCTGAAAATTCAGCTCTTTATTCAGGTCAGATGCTTATTCTGGATAGGGTAAACCAGGTAAAATAGTTTGGACAACAAGCTAAACCACAGCGATACATCTGCAGCAGCAGCACAGTTTGTGTTTTGGCAATCTGAGCTCTAGCAGCAATGTGGTACATGGCAGGTTTTCTTCAGGAAAAGCCTCCGGGGTTTTTGTTTGGTTTTACAAAACAGAGGGTACTTTTCCTTAAAAAACAGGCAGAGTTTTAGCTATCGGATACGGATACCTTTGTTTACGGCTTTTATACCTTAGTTTCAATCCATATTACCATTACGGGTATACCAAAAGTATCTATAACCATCCCACACCACATGAACCCACCATACAGAGGCAGACACGTGGTATTAGCACAGGTGAAGCTACCTGCTGGTGAGAGCAGAATAACTTCCAAAGATCATAAATCAGAAAATCCATGATTTTATTACTTAGGGCCTGGTTTGTAGTCAGACCAGAAACAAACTGCAGTCAGAGCACAGCCAGCTAAAGTGCTAAAGCCACCGAGACACAGACTTTAGTACATGACACAATCACCAACTACTTACACCAAAGCACCAGCTCTCATGAGCTTTCTTAGTACTGCTAAGGGGGGTTCCCTGCCCATGGCAGGGGGTTGGAACTGGATGATCTACTAGCATCCACTGGATGATCTACATCTACTGGATGGTTCTACTAGCTAAGTGAGTAAAGGTTTTAGATCTGCAACTGAAACTAGAAGTGCCATTCCAATGTCCTGCTCAGTTCCCCAGCACAACAAAGAGGACCAGGTGCCATTCAATGAACTGGCCAGTAAGGACAAGTGAGAAACACCAGAAGTCCATCGGAGCCTTACAATAGGTTTCTTGTGCAAGGCATGCACAGAAGTGTCAACAGGCCTGGAAAAATCCCTCCTTACTGCTCTCATTCTGGAACCATATGAGGAGATCACTGCTCTCTGGTCCTCACGAGGCAGCAAGGACTTGTGGTGCAGGAAGTTTCCCCCACTAGCTCATTCTGTATCTCGACATTTCACCCTAGCATCATAGAATCGTGGAATCGTTAGGGTAGGAAAGGACCTTAAGATCACCTAGTTCCAATCCACAAAGATGGGCTTCGCTGCTTTCAGGGCAAGAAAGGCTAGCAAGGACTAATCTGATTTCTAATCATAACAACAGCAGCAGTGTGTGATCTTCTGGCTGGGAGTCTGGTGGGTCTAAAACCAGGTGGAAGCTGTCACACTTCACAACACCCGCAATTACATGAACCATATTGAGCTGCTGAAGTTTCATACATGAAACAGCAGAAGGGAAGTTATTTTTCAACTTCATTAGCTGTTACAGTACAGAAAGGCACGTGTTTCCTGGGCTGGCATCGGGTTAAAAATAGCCTTCATTTTCAGGTCCCAGGTTTTCATATTGGTTTTTCAACTGCTTTTGCATAGGGAAACAGATGGATCTTGAAGATCACTACAAAGGAACTCTACCCTACCTCCCCTTGAACTTTGAGAGGAAGAAAAAGAGTCAATGATAACCTCAGTACCTGGATTCAATGATTTTGAATGCATTATCTCCAGAACAGTTTCGCATGAGTTCCCTGCTTGTTGCCAAGCTGCTCCCCCCACTTTTTAATTCCCACCCCCCATCCAAATAGGAACTGTCTTACTCTATATAAAGTTAGCTCTGCAGAGCTGGGTAAGATATGCCACCTCAGGCACCTGAATTAATAGTTTGGTTATGTACTCTGTTAAGTCTTTACTATAGATCAGCATAACTGGGCTAGACAGACAGCTCTTCAGAGCTAACATTTGAAGCAGGTGCCAAAGACAACATCCCTTGGAGGTCTCACTGAATTACCCAGCTTAAAACCAAAACCAAACCAAAGCAACTGAAACCGGAGAGATTTCTTTTTCCTTGGCAGCACTGGAAATATAAAATGGTGGAAAAAGTTGGCAGGAATAAACACTTCCATGGAGTTTCTAAAGCTGCAATTAATGTTAATGAAGCTATACCTTCTACGGCAAGGAGCTATACTATAAATTGGGTAAGTAAGAAAAATGAAGAGCCATTGTGCTCTTCCTATATAGTACATCAGGGTATTGCCACTGTAAAGCTATCTTTATTTTAAGCCATTAAATAAAACAATATAAATCTGCAAGCAGGTGTTTCGTGTTGCGGGAGTATTGGAAGTTGTAATGCAAACAACCTAATTTTAGCATCTATGTAGAGTGTGAAGTAAATTTACTGATCACTGATGCATTGAGCGCAGGGAGGACACAATCAGCGGGAGCTTCCAGCAAGATTATCCTATTAAAGCAGGAAGCCTGTTAAGGAAGTAGGGGAAAGCAGGTGATGGAAGTGGGGGTTTGCCGAGCACGCATGGGCCCACTGTACATGTTAAGTTGTTGTTTTCTGCTCAGCTAAGCAGCAGAGAATTGATATGTTAGCAATGAAGTGCAATGACAATTAAATTGTAACTGACCTACATGTTACCATCATTATGCTTTCTCTTTTTTACTGCTTTCCCTCTTATTTAATCACACAGTATGGGGTTTTTATTAGGCTGTAATGTTAAAATCTTCATCCATTTAGCCATAAATGTTTGACTGGATATCTATCAGACTTCCTTGCACTATACAAACAAAACCATTTTGCTGAATCATTGTTGACTTGTTTGTGGCCTAATTTAATGAGTATAATAACTTACATTACTACCCAGTTAACATTTAGGAGCCCAGAAAAGACCTGCTAGCATGCAGCAAGCTACTGTATATGTTTTCTATTCATATTACTCCTCCTTGCAGTAAATTTCCTACAATAATAATCACTTCTTGCAAGGCCAGCTTGGCTTTTCCCCAGCCCAGGTTGAGTGCTCCATGGCCGGTCTGCAATGCTAAATATCAAGTGCCTCAAAATTTCAATGCAGTTTCAGCTCTCTAAGTATCTAGGAGTCTTGAGTGACACAGTCTAGTGTGAGGTGTCCCTGCCCATGGCAGGAGGTAGGAACTGGATGATCTGGAGGTCCTTTCCAAGCCTAACTGTTCTATGATTCTATGGTACCTGACAGAATCATAGCATAGTCAGGATTGGAAAGGACCTTAAAATCATCCAATTCCTACCCCCTGCCATGGGCAGGGACATCTCACACTAAACCATCCCACACAAGGCTTCATCCAACCTGGCCTTGAACACTGCCAGGGACGGAGCACCCACAATCTCGCCGGGCAACCGATTCCAGTGCCTCACCACCCTAACAGGAAAGAATTTCCTCCTTAGATCCAATCTAAACTTCCCCTGTTTAAGTTTGAACCCGTTACCCCTTGTCCTGTCACTACAGTCCCTGATGAAGAGTCCCTCCCCAGCATCCCTATAGGCCCCCTTCAGGTACTGGAAGGCTGCTCTGAGGTCTCCACGCAGCCTTCTCTTCTCCAGGCTGGACAGCCCCAACTTCCTCAGCCTGTCTTCATACCGGAGGTGCTCCAGTCCCCTGATCATCCTCGTGGCCTCCTCTGGACTTGTTCCAGCAGTTCCATGTCCTTTTTATGTTGAGGACACCAGAACTGCACACAATGCTCCAGGTGAGGTCTCACAAGAGCAGAGCAGAGGGGCAGGATCACCTCCTTCGCCCTGCTGGTCACGCTCCTTTTGATGCAGCCCAGGATACGGTTGGTTTCTGGGCTGCGAGCGCACACTGCAGCCGGCTCATGTTCATTTCCTCATCGACCAGCACCCCCAAGTCCTTCTGATACATCTTATGTAGCCATCAAAATATCCAGCATAGAAGCCTCAGCTCATTACATCACATTCATGCAGGAAACTGAGTTATTACAGTATCATCTATCATCTACCTAGATTTGTGCAAAGTATTTACACTGCCCTGTGTTGCATCCTTGTCTCTAGGTTGGAAGGACATGGATTTGACAGATGCATTCACTCTGGGTAAGGAGCTGAAGCTGAGCAAGGCCAAGTGCAAGGTCCTTGCATCTGGGTCAGGGCAATCCCAAACATAGGTTTGGGCACAGACTGGATGGTGTAGCCCCGAGGAGAAGGACTTGGGGTGTTGGTCAATGAGAAGCTCCCCATGACCCAGCTTCAGTGCGTGCTTGAGCCCAGAACCTCTCCCTGTGCTGGCAGCACCCCCAGAGCGTGAGCAGCAGCTCAGGGAAGGGATCCTGCCCCTCTGCTGCACTCTGGGGAGACCCCCCCTGCAGCCCTGATCCAGCTCTGGGGCAGCAGCACAAGAGGGACGTGGAGCTGCTGGAGCGAGGCCAGAGGAGGCCACAGAAATGCTGCAAGGGCTGGAGCAGCTCTGCTCTGGAGCCAGGCTGAGAGAGCTGGGCTGGGGCAGCCTGGAGAAGAGAAGGCTCCTGAAGGGGAGACCTGAGAGCAGCTCCAGTGCCTAAAGGGGCTGCAGGGAACCTGGAGAGGGGCTTTGGACAAGGGCCTGTAGGGACAGGCCAAGGGGAATGGCTTGAACCTGCACGAGGGGAGACTGAGATGAACTCTTAGGCACAAGCTCTTCCCTGTGAGGGTGCTGAGGCGCTGGCACAGGGTGCCCAGAGAAGCTGTGGCTGCCCCATCCCTGGCAGTGCTCAAGGCCAGGTTGGACACAGGGGCTTGGAGCAAGCTGCTCCAGTGGAAGGTAGGGACACCGTGGCAGGGGTTGGAGCTGGATGAGCTTTAAGGTCCCTTCCAACCCAAACCATTCCATGGTTATATGATTATTGAGGAGGAAAATACAAAAGAAACTACGAACACTGACGCAGAATAAGGCTTCCAAGTTAACACTAAGGGAAAGTAAATCTGCTTTGCCACCAGACCTTAGTTCAGATTAGGTGAAACAAATGTTGCTGCTTTACAGTTATCAACGGCAAAACCCAGATATTTAGACCTGGGCCTGCCTAAGAGAGAACACAGGGATGCCTGTGAGCCCTGGGGAGCGCTCAGCAGGAGCAGTACAAAGCATTGAACACCAATGGCTTTGAGGCATCTTCATTTTTATTCTATTATCTTGAAGAAAATCCTTCTTGTCACTATCTATACCTCAAGCTCTCATCTGGCATCTGACAGTCCTGCAGATCAATTAAGTAACAAAATCAAGTCTCCACATTCATACCCTGATTAAACACACAGTTGGCACGACAGAGGCATTTTCCTGCTTGCAAGGCCATAACTCAAACACCAAATCATACAGAGCAGGGCAATTTGTGAAGTGCAAAAGTTGAAATTCTCCTTTTTCCACAAGAAAAAGGATATAGTTTCAGTGTTAACAAAGGGGGATACCATGGGTTACGTTTTATTGCAGACATCCTTTGCTAATGGGCATTAATTGTGGAATCACTACAGAGTTAAACGGGAAGTTTAGATTGGATAGAAGGAGGAAGTTCTTTACTCTAAGGGTGGTGAGGCACTGGAATGGGTTGCCCAGGGAGATTGTGAGTGCTCCATCCCTGGCAGTGTTCAAGGCCAGGTTGGATGAAGCCTTGGGTGGGATGGTTTAGTGTGAGGTGTCCCTGCCTGTGGCAGGGGGGTTGGAACTGGATGATCTTGAGGTCCTTTCCAACCCAAACCATTCTGTGATTCTATGATTCTATGGCATGCTGTCACACAGCTCACGGCCTCCACAAAGATGCATTTCAAGCTCCTTAATTTTGAGGGGGGAAAGTGAGAAGAGTGGTTACTCTGTATATTTTAAGTACCTTCAATGTAATCTTAGGCATCAGTTCTGTTGCCTGTTACCTTCCCTGCCCAAACTCTCTTCCTTCATTTCTCCTCCTAGGTCCCTTTGCCCATAACACTGGATGAACTGAGAAGGGAGCAGGAAAACCACACCTTTTTGAACATACTCATAGATTGCACATCTTGAGGAATGGTGAGTAACAGCAAAATCCTGTATTTCATCACCCTTTGAAAGAGTCTGAGCACTGGGGTAGGGAAACACAACAAGAAATTAAGACTTCAAGACTTTCCAAATTAAGTAAAACCAATATTGGTGTTGGCAGAGCACTTTGTCCATGGACATCTTGATTGAGAAACTCATTGTGCGCTATTTTAGTACAGACTTGAATAAATACAGCAATGAAACTTCATTAGTGATACTTACCAAATCAGCATCTATTACCATTGCCACTGATAGCATTTCATATGGAAACAAAGCTTTCCGAGGATACAACTCAGCCATTTAGCAACAATACACTTGCACTGGTATTATAAACTAAGATTTCCAAAGTTCTCTTTATTATCCTATATCCCTTAAGGTCAAAAAAAAAAAATAAATCAGAACTACATCTTTTACACACTCCTGGTTGCACTGTATTTTCGTTGCATTGCAATATAGGTATGTGAACTCCTCACAGGATGGATACAGTGATGGAAAATAAGGTCCACCATGCAGAAAAGCAGTAAGCAGAGTGTAATATAAACTGGAAGAAGGTATTTTCAGAGGAAAGTATGCTTTTGGGAACACGCTAATTCCTCATAACCGATGTTTAACTTCGGCTTTTATTTAGCTCAGCCTTTCTTTTAGTTCTAGATCCCAACCTGCCTGTGCCATGACAATCCAGAGATTCCAGAAAAACACATCCCGCGGGAAGTTAAGAACGAATAAATCATGGAGCTTTTAAGGTCAGATTTATTACCACCTCATTGCAAAGTTTACTATCAGGGGAGGTGAAGATAATGAGCTACAATCTGGTTGGGAATGGCAGCCGATTTGAGCAGCATACCCTGAGCTGAGCAGAAAGCGAAGACAGACTACTTGGACAGCAGGGAGCATTCCCACGTGCGGGAATTCCTTCGGCACCGTAATGCAGCAACTGCAAGAGTCATTTTCTCAATGCTGTAAAGTGCTTAAGCTTGGGAAAGTCTATAATATTACTTGCCAGCCATAGATCTTGATGTTTGTCTATGGGATTTTAAACCTCTGTTAATCACAAACACTCACTTAGGCATACGAGACATTACATGCATGAAAGTGCCTAAAGCTGAAGTGCAGGTAACCCCACATGGAACATGACCGGTGCTGTTTAATATTTTCATCAATGACCTGGATGAGGGAACTGAGTGCACCCTCAGCAAGTTTGCTGATGACACAAAACTGGGAGGAGTGGCTGACACACCAGAGGACTGTGCTGCCATTCAGCGAGACCTGGACAGGCTGGAGAGTTGGGCGGGGAGAAACTTGATGAAATTTAACAAGGGCAAGTGTAGAGTCTTGCATCTGGGGAAGAACAACCCCATGTACCAGTACAGGTTGGGGGTTGACCTGCTGGAAAGTAGCGAAGGGGAAAGGGACCTGAGGGTCCTGGTGGATAGGAGGATGACCATGAGCCAGCAATGTGCTCTTGTGGCCAAGAAGGCAAATGGCATCTTAGGGTGCATTAGAAAGGGAGTGGTTAGTAGGTCAAGAGAGGTTCTCCTCCCCCTCTACTCAGCCTTGGTGAGGCCGCATCTGGAATATTGCGTCCAGTTCTGGGCCCCTCTGTTCAAGAAGGACAGGGAATTGCTTGAAGGAGTCCAGCGCAGAGCCACAAAGATGATTAAGGGAGTGGAACATCTCCCTTATGAGGAGAGGCTGAGGGAGCTGGGTCTCTTTAGCTTGCAAAAGAGGAGACTGAGGGGTGACCTCATCAATGTTTACAAATATGTAAAGGGTAGGTGTCAGGATGATGGAGCTAGGTTTTTTTCAGTGATATCCAGTGATAGGACAAGGGGCAATGGGTGTAAACTAGAGCATAGGAAGTTCCACGTTAACATCAGGAAGAACTTCTTTACTGTAAGAGTGACAGAGCACTGGAACAGGTTGCCCAGGGGGGTTGTGGAGTCTCCTACACTGGAGATATTCAAGGCCCGCCTGGACAAGTTCCTGTGTGATGTACTGTAGGTTACCCTGCTCTTGCAGGGGGGTTGGACTAGATGATCTTTTGAGGTCCCTTCCAACCCTTGGGATTCTGTGATTCTGTGATTTTAGTTTGCCGCTTTCCAAGCCATGGTCGGGTCAACCACTAAATAAAGCACCGAACACAAGGATTTAAAGTACTTTTTGGGAGGATGCTTTCGTCATTATTACAGCCATGAAACTATTTATACGCAATGACACAGAGCTGCTGTATATGTGAACTGTACAGGTCCTGTTGGCTGACATCTTGCAGGGGATTATCATCCCAGATTCAGAGCTGACAGTGAAATTGTATGGAAGCAGACAAAGGAGAAGAGCACAGACGTAACTGTGGGGTATGCTGGATGAACCACCAAAAAGGTGGCCTGGTAAGCAGAGAAATGAGCTGGAGCTACTGGATACAATGAGTCCATGCAGGTCATTTGCTTTGTTCTTGCATTCATATAAAACCAATTTTCTTTCTGTTACAAACACCATCATGAACACATGCGGCATAGTACTGACTGTTTTCAAGTGCAAGGCCACTTCTTGACTGCAGCTCTTCTTTGGGAAGGTACAAACACACACACAGTTTTGTCAGCAGCAGTAGTTAATGTAGAGGGCTGCTTCACTTAAGAGCCTCAGTGAAACACATCAGGTAGAAGATGCCAGTACAGCTCTCTGAGGACTTCTGTAAGCAGAAGCTCACACGGGACACAGTAATGATGAATCTCAAGGTACACAATGCAGACAAGTTGAATCCTGCCAAGCTGTGCCCATAGGGTTCCCCCCCCCCCCCCAAACAATCACCACGTTTCAATGGGAATCTAATATTGAACCCTATATTCCACATTTAGCACCTTCTGTTAAGATCAGCTGAGCTCTTCTCACCTACCTTAAGAAGGCAAAGCTTCAACCATTATTTAGAATTAATATAATTGTCAGATCAGAAAGAATTTCCAGTTGTTTTCTCTGGAAATCATTAACATCATGCAAATGCATTGAATGCAGTGACTTTACAGGAAGTCTATCAAAGGTATAAAAAATTATATGAAATTTGGAGCAACTCAGGTTATATTTTCAAGCATTCACAATTTTTCTGAACTTTTGGTTCAGGGTTTATTTGGGGTATTTTAATTGAAAAAAATGTCTAAATATTTTATTTTTGTGTGTTTGTTATAGTTATTTCAGTTTCATTTCTGAGCATGTTCGACTTCAGCCATAAGAAAAGGAACACACCAAGAATTAAACCCATCCTATTATTTTGGGTAGAACAAACCAGTTCAGCTATTCTAAAATCTAGTTTTTCTTGCCTTTCCAGTGCACTATTGAAAAGGAGAAATGCTGTACGTCAATCACAGAAGTCATTCATTTGGCTAGCACTCCAAAAATTAACTCCACAACCATACCCGAAACACATCGACTCCGATTTTGCTGCAAGATGTCAAACGAACAGTCTCTTTTCCTTCCTCTTCCTTTTAATTGTAAAGAATTTTTCATTATCCTATTATTCATTATCCTATTTTTCATTATCCTAGGGAAAGAACCTTTCCTTTCCTCAGATGTGCGTTCGAATGACACCCCTCTTGCTCTCTCCCCGGGTTTATGTTTCACTAGGATGACAACACTGAATAGCAACTCTACTTACCCATTTTTAAGGCCCTGATCAGTGTCAGTTATACAGTGATGGGAAGATTATTTCAAGTCTGAAATAGCCAAATAGCTGTGAAATCACATATATGAATCAGCCAGGCTGAGAGATGAGTAGCAGCATCCTTTAAAAGACTTTCTTTCCTTCACTCAATCTGTTATGCTGTTTATGTTAAAAATCAAAGACCAGAGAGACCCTCTTGAAACATCTCCAAAAATCCAGATAAATGTACTAATTCCATCCTCATTTATCAATATTTAATTCAGGACAAATGATCACGTATGGGTTTGCCATTTTGTAAAAGTTTTTCCTGAATTTCTATGGTTTTAGTAAATGTCAATGAACTTCCAGTCAAATTCCTTTCAAATATAGATATGAAATAGCCGATATTTGGTGATTACTTCTATTTGGGCCATTCAGTTTTACCATAAAGTGAAGGGCTGTGGGTTTTTTAAGTCTGTAGCATGAAATGCACTTCCTCTTTATTGATAACATAATATTAGTCTATGAAAGTCCCATAATAAATCATTTACTTGCAAGGAAAGGGTTTTGGAAAGACATCCAAATTCAATATTTAGTTCTATTTGGTTCTAAAAACCTTTAAACACTTCAGTAGTAGCAAAATGGGTAAATTGTTAAAGAGCAGGGTATTTCAAAGCACTACCAGAGCCATGATTATTAGTTTGACTATGAATGGGTAACAGCACACACCATGTGGCACGGCGAATCATGCTGAAGATTTCTATTATTAAATCCTGCAACCTCAAATATTTGATGCTTTTTCATGGGTATTTCTGACTCTCCTTTATTCCATTTGTAGAACTGAAAGAAAATCTGATGGAACAAACCCCTGACTCCAGATTCTTCTGCTTTTCCTTCTCACTTCCTTTATTACCTTTTCAACGTGGCCCGGAAAGCACGAGCACATTAAGATGTGATGCACGTTACTAATATCAACATAACACTGGCAGCTTGGCACTTCTTACACAACACCACTTGCCCAAATGAACAACTCCACGTGCTCAAACGAACACACTGAACAGCAAAAGCACCAGCCAGCTTTGTAGCTCAGCCACTGGGTTTTGCATCCAAGTGACCAGAAATATCCCAGACAAACTGGAGAAGCAATTCATTTTGCAACTTGCCTTGGAGCAGGCACAGGCTAACAGGAAACAGCATCCTGTTTTCCCTTGGAAAAACAGGGGTGACTTGAGCGAACTTTCAGGCTCCGGCTCAGACAACTCAAAACCAGAATTCCCCAGTGCGCAGGACTCTGCCCCAAGGAATCCAGCAGGAAATGAAGGTAATATTCATAATAGAATATAGTTTTCTGCAACTTCCTGAACAGAGGATCTGCAAAATCTCCAAAAAAACCCCATCCCATGTCATATTTAAAACTTCAGTCAGTGCTGCCCATTATATTGCTGTTCATGCTGTATAGAACATGCAAGTCCCTCCCTTGCCCCACTCCCCACCGCCCCATCGTGCCCCCATAAAACCTTACACCTTCCTCCTCTCCAGGTGAGCATCACTGCGCTAGCCTCAAGACACTCCCTCATGTCTTCCTCCTGGCAATACAGAATTCACCTGTAGCATAAACACTTCACAAGGTCTCTTTATGCTTTCTAGCAATGCAGTCACCCTAGAAAACACATAGGCTGGACTTCATACACAGGCCATATACAGAGCGCACTGTCCCAGCCCCTTCACTACCAAATCCTCCAGTTCAACAACATTGCACTCCTGGTACTATTGACTTCTCCATGAAGCTGTTTTCTTCTGGTTTAAAAAACCTGGTCTTCAAAATATCTTCTATGTTAGTGGGACAAGGCAAGTTTAGAACTAACGTTAGCACAGCTAAACCATTCATTCTAATTTATCCATACCACGTGCCTGAACAAACATAGACACTCCCGAAGTGCTGCTCCCTTCATTTGGTAAAGCTTCTTCCCTAACTCTAAAAACTTCATTTTCCAAGTAATTTACAAATTTACTTCAATTATTTAATCGGTTTGGCCGAAATTCACAAAATATGCAGTTGTTACTCGTTACTTAACATTCCTTATAAATTGCATTTATTAATTCCAGGAAGGAGACTCACCATCGCTACAGTCATTTAAATTGGTACCACATGGCTACAGGCTACATGATTCTATGGGGCAAAAATCAGTTCTTTAAAGATCTTTACATGCCATTAGAGATCAGCTAGCCAAATTTTTGTCCAGGAAGCTACAATTTATCGAAAATGTAACAAACCATGGATGAAATATTCCTTGTAAGCAGCACATAATGTGGTCCATGAAATGACATTTTAGCATCTCTCACTATGGTCACACCAAAGTTTGCTGACAGCGCAGGGTAATGCTCCATTGATATTTAACAGTTCCCATCTACGTGGTGCTTTGTGATATTGTAACTTTATACTCTCTGGCTCACTCTCTCAGCGGCACTACATCAGTCAACTTGGACGTACAACGTCGTCCCATTTGCTTTGCTTAATTGTAATGCTGTAGATGTTTTAACTTCCCATTATTATTAACTTTGAAAGCAACCAGGGGAAAGAACCACTTCCCAATCACCTCTGCACTTCCTGGATACATGCACGTGCACACCCCTGTGATGAGATAAACCTCAGCATTCTTGTGATCGTGAGGAAAATCATGGTCTCTGCTGGTGATCATCGGGCAGCACTAGCTGTAGTTTAACAACTGGAGACTCTTTGGCCTTGGTGTAGCATAGACAAGAGTACAGCAGCACCTCCTATAGGAAAAGCTGGAGGAACACCCCATATAAAATAACAAAATAATATAATAGATTCATCTTCCTGCAGCTAAAGATAAATATTAAATAATCCTATCTGCTTCTGGCTGAAAATTAATTTCTTCTAAGGCAAATAATGTAATACGTATATGCGCTTCAATTCCCATTTGGCAAAAAGCCTATTTTCAGTATGCAGTACATAGACTTTTGAAAGACTAGAACTGTGTTCATCACAGACACACTTAAACAAATAACATTTTCTTCCTTCGGGTACCAATTCACTATGGTCTAATAATATATATATATGTTTCAGAGCATCAATATTCCCACCAAATCCACATATCCAGACAAAAAGCAAAGCTTTTTTTCTTAACCATCCCTTTTCTTCTTTCCAATATAAAAGCTTGCAGCAGAAACACTGAGCACTATCACTTTAAAACAGCCACGGTGGTCCAATGACACAATCCTGTGTAGTGCCATGCAGGGATATTTGAGAGCTAGCTCTGAACAAGCTACCTTGAGTGCCAAGTATAATTTAGTCCTAGTACCGCATGTCTTAGCCTGAGTGCTGCTTCTCATAGCAAGGCTAATTCATTCAGAACAAGTACTGACATCTCTGCATAGAAATGCATCATGCTATTTAGACATAATAAGTGTTTTAGATTTACAAAAGCATCATGCACCTTAGAACGACCAATTTTTCACATGCATCTATACACTTATACCTACTATATACATAAAGCCCAGAAAACCACTCTAGGATGGTTACCTTCAAGCAGCCAAATGCCTCAGAAGAACAGGCCTAAAACTGACTGCCCATTTTTGCAGCCCTGTATACATGATGCTGAGAAATGTGTCTATTTAAAGATTAAGCCATCTATGCAGCACTCCTGATTAATTCATTACATTGGGAAAGGCTGGGAAGGCAAACACAGGGTGCCCCAAACCAACAGCCTGAGGACTCCCTCTCACTGTCTTGGCTCAGATATGAACGTCTCCATTGCCCAGCACCTCTTGTCATTTCCCCTGCTGCAAAGGGGAAATGAGAGAGCCAGACAACACCGCTTCATGAGAACGGCTTCTCTGTACACTAATCATTTTCTGTTCCTGTGCCAGCATGCGTGACTCGCCAGGTGAAGTATTCCGACAACAGTATTGTCATCTTCCTGGTAATACACGTTGCTCTCTATCACTTCCCTACCAAAACCCTCTTCTCCCATTGCAGAAACAGCATCCAACTGTCTCTTGCATCACCTTCCATACATCTTCTTTCCTATGGCATATTTTCAGCATATTTTATTCTCTCTTTGCTATTTCAAACATTCCCTCCCCATGCAGGAGGGAGAAATGGGTGAGTTGCTCAGTACCCAAGGTTAGAAGACCTGGGTATCTACTCAGGCCCCTATATCCTTGCCCATGCAAGCACAGGAATTTACAGGTTTACTGGCATATTCTTCACTCTAGACTGGTTTGTGGTCCAGCCTGGCCTCTGAAGGGAAGTTTGTGACACAGAATTATTTCTCTGAAGACTTCTGTTGATCTCTTCATCTCGGTATCGTACCCAGGACCTATTCGGATGTATACAAACTAGCTGCTCCAATGCGAGATGCATGGATATTAGCCCTAGCTACCATGGTGATTGATGTTCTAAAAATATCCAAGTCAGCTGTACTGACAGATGGGTTAAATGTATGGCTGCACTATACCTGGATTGCAATCTGTTCGGATGAGGATGCGGATACGGACCAGCCAGTGGAATTCAGTTTGCAAAGTTTAAAAAAGAAATAAAGCAGCACAAGAAAAAGCACCCATAAACCCAACATTATAAAAATCTATTGGTCTCATATGCGAAGAAGGCATCTTTTTAATTTGTATCTTTCTGGTATGGCAACTATATGCAGTACAGTTATGCACACAAGGAGATGACATATGTAGATTGCAGCGGTAAGGAGAAGGAAGGATCCAGTTCTCAGCAAACATAATATGACAGAAAGCATTTGTTGCTGCTACTGAAATTTGTGTATCCAAGCATTCTGCGAAGTCTAATGTGATCTTAGGCTGCCTGCTGCCTTGGAAACTAGTGGTCAGATAATCTCAGCAGTGGGCATAACCAGCTAGAACATTTTGATTAGATGAAATTTCACGGTGCTGAAATATTTCACACCCTGGTTTCAGTGAGTTTCTTTCAAGGACTGAAAGAGAGAAAAGGAAAAAACAACCAACCAAAAAACCCTTACAGAACCAAACACCCGTATCTTGGTGGTTTGGACATGAGGATGTTGGAGCTCTAGATTCAAACCCCTGTTGGACCGAGTGATCTGGAATTAAACCGATTGCAGTTGAAGCCAACAACAGGCTAGCCAGGCTGCTAACAAAGAACAAAGTCAGAAGATTTAACTTCCAGATATAACATAATTCAGGGAGGTTGTGAGTGCTCCATCCCTGGCAGTGTTCAAGGCCAGGTTGGATGAAGCCTTGAGTGGGATGGTTTAGTGTGAGGTGTCCCTGCCCATGGCAGGGGGGTTGGAACTGGATGATCTTGAGGTCCTTTCCAACCCTAACTATTCTATGATTCTATAAATAAGTGAATAGGAGGCGGTACTGTTCAGTGTTGTACAACTCTTCATTGCAACCCCGAAACCTTGAGAATTCCTGTAAAATTTGTCCATTTGCCCAGGAGCAAAGCACTTGGGTTGCAAAAGGTGCCTGTAAGAGCGATTCAGACAAAGGCTGGTTTACAAAGGATCTAAAACTACTGAAACACTGGGTAATGAGGGTTTCACTTCCTAATAATCTTGCTTTGGAGAAGCAGAAATACATTTTCTTCAGATACAATTTTAAGGTTACGAGGCTGAACAAAGAGTATCGTTATTGTAGGCATAATAGAATCAAATTACCAAAGAGAAAATGTATTAGTATCATTAGGTGTATTTCCACAGGTCCTGCCTCTGCGGCACAAGAACTGGAGTTCAGAAGGAAAGCTTGGTGGATGGAGCAGCTGGGGAACATTGCCAAATATTTCTTTGCATCCAACCAGCAAGGCCAGACCTTGAAATGAGAACATACATTGGATGTGGACTGCACATACCTCTACAAACCCAAATGGCCATTTACAAAATGTGAAAGGCAATTTAGCATTTGGCATACACCGTGTTTATAGGGAATGGCACATTTTCAAAATGCTCTTTTCCACCCTTTCCATAGAGCTGCCAGTGCAGTTCCTTCATCCTAGCATCCTGAAGCACCACAGCCAGGATCCCAACAATGGGTCTATCTGGGACTGCGACACCAAGACCTTGCAAATCGCCTATGCCTCCCTGTTAAATTAATGCTCCTTATTAAAAGATATCTTTTTGATCACTCCCATTTCTTTGCATCCAGTCGTGGACATTCCCACGATTTTCCAAGGTCAGCTGTGTATGTGGATGGCCCTTCCGCATATTTCAAGAACACTGAAATGACTTCTATTTTTGTCTTTGGGCTTCTAGCAAAGCTGCCCTTTGAAAGCGCTAGGTGGGCCACGCTTCCCAGTAACAGCCATTAGCAGGGATGCCCAGGAACTGGATTTCAGTGTATCTGTATGGAAATCATCCCTTTGTTGTCATTTCAATATCAGGCTCATAAACCCAAGTGATCCTAAAACTAAATAAATACAGATGCGTTTCCGCAAAATATGCTGTGTGCAATAAGAAAAGCTGTTATTACTCCTTGTTCTCCAAGGACTGTGGTCAGGGCAAGGGAAGCTTCCCACCTCCTCCTTCTTTTGTGGCAATCGTGTTTTTCCAGTTTCAAATTTAATACTTTTCCTAATATATTATACGTTACCTCCCATGTATTTAAACTGTACTTAAAAGCATGCTAAGAACTGGTAATTCTTTAATGGTTGTTCACTTACAAGCGATTGTGGGTCATTACACAATCATTTAAAGGGCATTAATGAGAACCATTTAATGGTTTTAGTAGAATATCATTGTAAGGGACAGGGGAAAAGTTACTGGCTGTAAATTTTTATGACCATTTCTTACAAAACGTATTACTTTAAAGATTTATGTACGTAACAATGAGTACAATAAAAGCCATGCTAAAAATAATTTGAAATCAAAGTAATGCATATAGATAAGGCCCTGCTTGCTGCAGCTTCGCATGCGGGCAGGAAGATTCCCTTTCTTTTCTTCGAGACACCTTATGACTTGCAGTGCAGCTTCACAGCTCCTTTATGAAAAGTCATAGCAGGAAAAAAACCGCTCAGGTCTACATTTTAACAAAGCATAAATTGTCCTTTACGGTCCATATTTCATTTTTTGCTCATTGTTTTGCATACAGAGTCAGTAGTTCTTCTGCTTTTCCTCAGATGCAGCGCAGTAAGACAGCTTTTAACCAGAACGTAAGGAGAATTACTTTCAGAAAGCATCTTGAACTGTACATTTGGTTGGCTTTTTATAAATGGAAAATAAAGGAGAGCTCTGCAGGCCAAAATTAAAAGGTTGCCTATTTCCCCACAGGGAAATTCTTTATTACTCTACTAGGCCAAAGCTTACCTTCCAAACTACAGAAACTTATTTTGATAACTATTCATATGGACGCATTAACCTTATTAAAGTGCTTTAATAACAAAACAGTCATCATATTGTGCCTGGTTTTGTCCATTTGTGATTCCTGTGGAATACATAATGAGGAAGACAATGCCCTTTTTCCCCAGTATTCTTGCATAAGTAGGAGAATATTTCTAATTAAAAGGCAGAGTTAGCGCAGCACATGAATTGAACCGAGCCATATCTCTAGAAATGCTGATATTTTTACTGTTTGCATTAAGTAAGGATTGTATTTCTCTCTGAATCTGGCCCAGTACCCATTACCAATAAGATCAAGATTTAAGATAACTTGGTCAAAAGATGGTGAATTATAACTTTTAATTAAAATGTAGGAAATGGTTTCTTTACAATAAACATGATAATACTTCCAAGAGCATTAATTTTTTATGTAACGAACAACAAAACCAACCCGAATATTTTCAAGTGTGACATTGCGAAGCCAAGGAAAGGGGACTGTTTGAAACTCCCCCATGCAACAAAAAGCAAGCAATGCAGTTATCTGCAGCTTTTTGTCTTTGGAAATACTGCTCTTCTTTCATGAGGAGTTGTAGCCTTACACCACCTCTCCAAAATTCAGTTGAAATCTATTTGAGATGACCCAGACATCAGGGCAATGATTTGAGTTTAGGATGCGATATTGTTACTATGTTTTCTTCACTTCTTATTTGACTGGTTTGTTCCTATTTTGAAATGACTGAAGAAATTCAGGCACTAGACTGATCCCATTTGCTTCTGTGATAAAACGCTGTCCAGAAATGTTAATAATTACTGATATTAAGTGAAATGGTGGCTGTCTCTCATCTATTGCAGATGGACATTCTATTGACTTCCTAGTCATTCTTATCGCTGTGCATCTTCTATTTTAGTTGATAAAATTCTGCTGAATCCAAGAGCAGAATAGAACTGATTTTACTTTAATACTGTAAAATGTTCAGAAGGAAACGCAGGGCCCACGGAAGCTGCGAACTAAAGTCATAAGACAGAGCAGAGCAAAAATCCCCATGCCATTCAGCAAGCTGAGATTACACAGCATGGGGCAGAGGATCTATCTATACATCCCATCCTTTAACCACCATGCTACTCTCTTTCTTGAACTTCCGTGCCCAAAAACCATACCCATTCCTGCCTGTGGCATGGTCATAGTATAGTGACTAAATGGACCAGGGTGAGATCGAATCCACTTTCACCTGCAACCTGAACTTGGATTTAAGACCCGCATTTCTGAAAACAAAAGGGCAATACACTAAAATCAATGGACCAGTTCATTCCCTGATTTTGTGATCCTGCTCTTTCCTTGCGTTTTTCAACTCCCTCTCATTTTATTTTTCACTGGATATTAATCACTGCTAACTCTATTCTCCCATACCAATTCTTCACCTCATCAGAAAACAGCACCTGCACTCAGAGCACAAAATTAAGAGATTCATAAAAACCAAGGAATGAAATGGCACATTGGCTTAGTGTGTCAGTCTGTCACCTCCAGGAATACAGGACTGTGAAAGAGGAAAGGGGGATAAAAAGGAGGTAAAAAGAACAAGCAGCAGAGATTTAAATAGAGAGAATAAAGGGACACAGGAGAAGAGGACGAACATGTGTGGATGTGACTGAAAAAGGAAAAGCAAAAGTTGAGTGAATGAAAGATCAAGAATTCTGTGACACGATTTTCTTTATACACCTCCACACGTTTGCATGCGCTACAGCACACACAATAATGAAGAGAAAGGTGAAGGCAAAGCACTGAAATTGTTCACTTCTTTCCTATAGCCCGACTAAAAGAAAAGGAAATTAAATGCTATAAATATATTCAAACAATAAAGATTTGATTTACAGTAAGAAAAGCAAATAAATTGTGAGTAATGATGTGGGGCTGCAGAGGTCTCTGAACACTACATGACTTTATTCATCGTGTGTGTTGCAGTATCTAGATGAAGAACACAGATTCTGTTTAGGGTTTGGGGGCTTTCTTTTGCTTTTAAGATATTTTGCTTGTATTGAGCTTCCTCCCCTCTCCTTAATCTCATAACAAGGATGTGGACTGCACAGGTACCTTTGTAATTGCAACGTCACGAGTCCAACAATTGCAAACCAATATGACATGTTGCAACTGCTTCATGCACACACACAAATGACTTCTTCAGAGCTTTTTGAACTGAATCGCATTTGCTGATTATCCTTTGGCTACTCATTCAAATGCAACATGTCTGCAACTGACCTGGAGGTTGGAAGTATCCTAAAAATGTTATATCACAGTATGCAACGAAAAGGAGAAGCTGGTTATGCATAAAATACATCTTACCTTAAGAACACCTTAGCCCAGTTGGAAAACTCATACTGGTTTTAAATATACACACATACACTGTGTCTATGTGTATATATATATATATATATATATATAACATGCACATATATATATGCATATATAGATATACATACTAGACACACACACTAATTCAATCCACTATCTTGTCCCTAAAATAGTTTAAAATAACAAATATATTCAAGAGAGCTGCCTGAAGTTCTGAGCTTCCTCTTCTGGCTTTGCAGAAACAGTTAATGAGAACGGATGGAAAATGAAACAAAGCATGGAATTCAAAGATAAATCATTTACTATATATTTTCAAGGTATCGAAAAGCACATGCAAATGACAGAAGACATGAAAGCAATGGTTAAAATAGCTACCAATACCCACTGCACAAAACCTGGGTGGGGGGGACACACGACTGCTAGAGGGACATTGAAAGCACTGTAGATCAGGGATGTTTTTCCTCCCCTTTCCTAAATTGAAGACAGCATCTTTCAGTATTAATTGTAAAGGCATTTGCACAGCTCATGCAGGTGACCATGAGGTTAGGAGCCTGCTCTGCCAGGTTAGACAAGGGTGTTTTTCTGTGTGATCACAACTTCATTTCTCTGCATCCGGATTTCAGATGTGCAAAAACATCCTGCTCAGAAATCCATTTTTCCTCCAGAAAAAAACACAGAACTTGAGCTGTTAATATCTGATCCACAGGGTCACTGGAAGACGGTTTACTGCACCCAAGAAGATTCAGAGATACTACATCAGGGCGCTCTGCTGATCAATAAAACCTATTCTAAGATACAACAGCAATGAAAGACAGTTAGAAATGGCTTATTAAACATGATTATATTAAAGACCGCAAAATTTCCATGGTGGAGAACTCCTTATATAAATGGATACAGACACTATCACGCACTGGAGCCCAGGCTCTCTCAGGTTTTCAGCTGTTACCAGAGCACAGTACTCAGGGGCACAGACCACCATCATTGGTCACAATGACTTCTCAGAGAAGATAACAAGCTAAGAAGGTAGGAAGGTGAGGGATTCCAGGGTAGGATATTCCAGTAACCCATTTGGTACACATGTAGCGATCAGGGTATATACAGGGTGATCAAAACAGGTCTTTAGATGTGTCTGCATGAAAATCTTGATGAATAGGTAGGATATCCCTGCATTTTGCTCCCCTTTCGAATGCTATCTGCAGACATTGCTGGTATATTGCTCTGAAGTTCTGGTATAACATATCTGTACAAAAAAAAAAGTCCATTTTTACCTGTTCACACCTATGAGTGGATGACTTCCTCACCCCTCCATGTCAGCATTCTCTACTTGGTCTAGTATAAGGCATCCCTGCCCACGGCAGGGGGTTGGAACTGGATGATGTGAAGGTCCTTTCCAACCCAAACCATTCTATGATGCTTCTGCCTACCATACCCCGGGGCACAGACACAGTAGAAGGTACCAAAGCATGGTTTGTAATAAAGCTTTGGGGATTATGACTAGGGCACCCAAGTAGCCCCTCTGTGAATCCCTAGGGAAGACAGCCCTGTAAGCTCCACCTGAATCACAGAATTTAAGTTGGAAAAGACCTTGAAGCTCATCAAGTCCAACCACTAACCCAGCACTGCCAAGGCTACCACTAAACCACATCCTACACATCTACACATCTTCTAAATACTTTAGAGGGATGGCGATTCCACCACTTCCCCAGACAGCCTGCTCCAGTGCTGACAACCCTTTTAGGAAAGACATCTTTCCTACTACCCAATCTAAACCTCCCCTAGTTTCTTCTAGTCAGGAGGTATCAAACCCATCTGGTATGATTACAGTAGCTTGCTTGTTACCAGGTGTAGTTACAAGCCTTTGAACTCTCAATTGCTCTCATATCTTAAGCTGCGGCAAACAAAACAATCCAATCCAACCTCCTTCAGGAAACTTTGCACAGAGATCATGGTACAAGTGATGAGCTAAATTACTTCTTCTGACTCCAGAAGCCCATTTGTAAGCTATGATACAAGCAGTGCACTCCACAAAACAAGTTGGGAAGCAGAAACTCCCCACCTTCCATTCCTGCCTGAGTGCTGCTGACTCCCTGAATGATTTACCTCTTTGCTTTAGACTCCCTGTGTGTAATCGAAGAATAACACCACTTACCTACTTCACAGCAAGGCTCTTGTGAGAACTAATTAATGTTTGTTGCACAACACTTTGAATTTGTAAAATGTCATTTAAGTCATAAGTATTATTGTCATTATCATCAGTGTTGTCCTGGGTACCACGAATACATGAAGCCGGATGCTCTAAGAGCTATTTAATACCTTAAGAACAACGCACAAAACACCGTTCCTAAGCAAATGGAAAGGATTTGCTGCTTTTCCAACTGAGCGCTTGAAAAATAAAGGTGGTTGACAAGCATCTGCTTGCCTTACAGCTTGCTTTGTTAGGGTCTGATCTTTCTGCCACACTTACTCTGGCCGGGTAGCGCCTTGTCCCCCAAGTAGCCGCTCCAATAGGCTGTCAATGGGACCCATTGTGTAACAGCACTGGGACCCGCCACACCGTGAGCCAGCTGAAATTGAGATGTTGCATATGTGCACTTTAATAAGTCTATTTTTTTTCCCCTAGCTTTGCTTCCTGTGGAACCTCATTTCCCTTTTTAATTTCATTTTCCCTTTCTAGACAGCAAAGGTAAGGTCATGAGCCAATGATGTAATAAACTGGTTAGAAACGTGCTGGAAAGTGTACCACGTATGACAATAACTATATTTAGTTAGAAAGTTTCAACATGAGTTGTATGCCCAAATCTATTTATATAACTCCTTCTGTGGATAAATTACAAAGTACTATTCAAGTATTCATACTGGTTAGGGGAAAAAAAGAAGTCTTAAATTATGTCCAAAAGGTAAGGATGTGATTCTGTACATAAGGAGAGAAACCCCAAAGGTTTGTTCCCTTCCTAAAGGAATTCCTAGGAAACCCATTAGTTATAACCCTGTGACAGATACGTGTCTGATTTGGACCTTGTACCCTACCACTGAGGGCAGTGTGCTCTGCTAAAAGGAAACAATAGCACCAAGGACTGTGGTTCCCTGGTAATTTTTTCCTCATTAACCTGAGGTTCTGGGGAATCAACTCCAAAAGGGAAGATATTTACATCCAGATCAATGGGAAATGAGACTACCCAACACGGACTGTGTTCTGCACAATATTTTAGTGTCCCAAACCTATTAAGTGCTATGAGATTTATACCATGAAGATCATGTACCATGCTATAATTTACATTTAAAGTTGGCTTGCAGCTGCTTACCCTTGGCCTGTTCTTCCATTATATCCAAATTAATAATGTCTATAACCTGTGCTTTCCTATGCTAAGGAAAAGGAAAGAATGGGAGGAAGTGGGAAGGAAAATACAGTAACAACAAAACCAACACTAAATGTCAAAAATCTCTGAACTCTTGTCATGTGTCTGAAAACAACCTGGCTTTATTAATGCATCTATGATGTTGTGTATTAAAACCCAATGTAGTTTTCATACTTTTGACTTAAATAAGCACCTCAGCAAGGGATCATACTGGCAGCTCACAGTATGCAAACTACAGAGGACTCCAATTAAGATCGTCTCTGTTAAAGCTCCAGTGATACTGCAAAGCACAGATAAAAGTGTAAATAAGTCAAGAGATACATAGATATCAGGCTATAAATCAGAGATTTGAAACTTGAGAAAATAGACCCTGTAAATATAAAGTGAAGGATATCTTCACTTTAGATACTGTAAACTGAAGGACAAAGTATCATTCTTTAATATAGGTTTAAAATACTCCAATTTACAGAAGAGGAAAAGTATATGCACAAGAAGCAGCACTGTAAATGTTTGCTTTCATCTCATGATGGTGAGGGTTTTCAAAGCCATAGCCAGGAAGGTAACTGTCCCCAGAGCAAACAAGAGCCAAGCATGACACAGGTAACAGCAGGGCAGGTCATGGTACCAGTCTGTAAGCGAGCATCAGCGCAAGCAAAATGGATTGCCAAGTCCCAGAAGCACAGTTCAGTTTGCACTGTCACTCATTCAACTGCTGACTCCGCTAACATCACTGGGAAACACACAGGGGGGGCAATAAGTAACAGGAAGTATGAGTAAACCTACTACAAAACCCACCTGAAGCAGGTGCCTGTTGTGAAACCAGCTTGAGACCAAAGCACATCTCATGTAAGACAAGAGTCATGCTTGGCTTGAAATAGAAGGGGTTGCTCTACACAAGTGGGTGCAGGTGATTCAGCACCCAACACATAGAACCAACATCAGTAAATTACACATAAACAGAATTGCTACCCCATGGGTTGAGTTCAGTTCCCCTCCTAATGTATGGATTTTTCTTTTCGAGTAATAGACTACATGATGGAACCAAAGGATCCAGAAAGATATAGTACATCATGGAATGCAAATGCTTGAGCCAAACCACCTAAGGTGGGTAGCAAAAGGTGTTTCTGCTGCACGTTGTATCTCTCCTTCAGGAGGGGATAAGAAAAAAAAATGGAGGGAAAGATAAATAGGAAACATAAAAGGACATGGAACTGTTGGAACAAGACCAGAGGAGGCCACGAGGATGATCAGGGGCTGGAGCACCTCCCATATGAAGACAGGCTGAGGGAGTTGGGGATGTTCAGCCTGGAGAAGAGAAGGCTGCATGGGGACCACAGAGCAGCTTCCAGTATCTGAAGGGGGCCTATAGGGATGCTGGGGAGGGACTATAGTGAAAGGACATGGGGTAAAGGGTTAAAACTTAAACAGAGGAAGCTTAGATTGGATATAAGGAGGAAGTTCTTTACTGTAAGGGTGGTGAGGCACTGGAATGGGTTGCCCAAGGAAGTTGTGAATGCTCCATCCCTTGCAGCGTTCAAGGCCAGGCTGGACGAAGCCTTGGGTGCCATGGTTTAGTGCGAGGTGTCCCTGCCCATAGCAGGGGGTTTGGAACTGGATGATCTTGAGGTCCTTTCCAACCCTAACTATTATATGATTCTATACTTCTAAGAAGAGTTGATGTGTATAAACCAACAGGAGCTTAAAAATGCAATAAAGACCAAAGAATGAGCAGGAGCAAGAACAGGAGCAGGAGCAGAGAAGGGTTGTGTTAAATATACAGCACCCTTAAGAGAAAGTATGCCTCATCCCCTTCCACTAGTAAGTGCCTCAAACACCATCCTTTACTCACTATCCATGCACCTCTATTGGACATTTTTTTAAGAGCCATTAAGAATCCAGAATTAGGACAAACACAAATGAGAAGAGGGTTTCTTTTGTTAGTGGTGGTGTTTTCCCTCTTCTGTGTTAAACTGCACAGCCTCAAGCCATTCCTTATGGTTGCAAACATGTTCAAATGAGACCTCCAAAGACCAGAGGCTGAACTCTCTAGGGTGGACTCTGTTGTAATCATTAGCCTAAGCAGAGCTACAAAATTGCTGTAAACAACAAACTTATAAGAGAGATTGCCAAATATCATGCCACCAAGTCAACAGGAAACTGAAGCTGTCTTACACACAAGGCACGGTCATGATGCACAGTCTTCACACCGAGACACAACTTCGCTTTCTTCTCTTTATTCTTCTTCTCTGTTCAATACTTTGTGTGACAATGAAAGCCGGTGGGGGAAGAAGAGAAGCAAGATGAGACATTCGTGGTAAGAACAACGCTTTCAGCTGCGTGTTGCCCTCCTAACAGCATCAGGAAGACAAAAAAATAACCATATGCTGCAGGTTTATTAAGTAAAAGAGAAGGTGAGAACTCAAAAGAGAGCATAATCCAGAAACAGCAGATTCTGTATTAAACAATCACTACATTCATCTTTGAAGATAGAGCTTTTCCTCGTAATAAATGGTCTATAGAGTAAGGCCCTTCAGCAGGCAGTAATAAGGAATGGCATGCCTGCCTCCACATCCTCTCCTTTACACTTACTAAATCATTTCCTACTGGATGAGTTGGAGCAACCCATTGCTTTCATCCCAAACACGCAAAACTTGCTGGAGATGCCACCATGTATCTCACCTGACAACTAATACAGAAACAGATCACACTTCTTCTTGAACTAAGTGAACTTCGTTCAGGTGACTTGTGACTCCAAAACCAATGGTTGTACGATCAAAACATGTAAAAGGGAGAAGAACACTGCACTACCGCCAGGTGTAGGGCGGCATTACAGTGACCAGCAGGTCAAAGGAGGTGATCCTGCCCCTCTACTCTGCTCTTGTGAGACCTCCCCTGGAGCATTGTGTGCGGTTCTGGTGTCCTCAACATAAAAAGGACATGGAACTGCTGGAACAAGTCCAGAGGAGGATCACAAGGATGATCAGGGGACTGGAGCACCTCCCGTATGAAGACAGGCTGAGGAAGTTGGGCTTTTCAGCCTGGAGAAGAGAAGGCTGCGTGGAGACCTCATAGCAGCCTTCCAGTACCTGAAGGGGGCCTATAGGGATGCTGGGGAGGGACTCTTCATCAGGGACTGTAGTGACAGGACAAGGGGTAACAGGTTAAAACTTAAACAGGGGAAGTTTAGATTGGATCTAAGGAGGAAATTCTTTCCTGTTAGGGTGGTGAGGCACTGGAATCGGTTGCCCGGCGAGATTGTGGGTGCTCCGTCCCTGGCAGTGTTCAAGGCCAGGCTGCATGAAGCCTTGTGTGGGATGGTTTAGTGAGAGGTGTCCCTGTCCATGGCAGGGGGGTTGGAACTGGATGATCTTGAGGTCCCTTCCAACCCTAACCATTCTATGATTCTATGATTCTATGATTCTATGATTCTATGATTCTATGATTCTATGATTCTATGATTCTATGATTCTATGATTCTATGATGAGTTGGAGCAACACATCGCTTTCATCCCAAACATGCAAAACTTGCTGGAGATGCCACCATGCATCTCACCTGACAACTAATACAGAAACAGATCACACTTCTTGAACTAAGTGAACTTCGTTCAGGTGACTTGTGACTCCAAAACCAATGGTTGTACGATCAAAACATGTAAAAGGGAGAAGAACACTGCACTACCGCCAGGTATAGGGTGGCATTACAGGATTAGCTATAGCAGCCCTATCATAGGTACAGTGATGCACAGAGATTTTTTTCCAGTGACAAAAGCCAAAGTGCATTAAAGGATAAATGTTCTCAAAAGAATGCCTACAACCACAACTAACAGATTATGCTATATTTTAACTTTCTAATCTCTCTAGCTAAGAACATCTTGAAATTAACAGTAAAATACATGCATTTAAAGAGATAAAATTAGAATTAATAGTAAACTTGTTGCTCACAAAACCACTGCTTTATGAACAGCATATCTACTAAAAGCGTGTTTCAAAGAGCCTTGTGTTCCAACTATAACACTTTTCTTTATAATTGTGTACTCTGAATAATAAGTTTGGGCTTAAAGAGCCTGCACATTCTGTTGCACCCAAGATCTGTGCAGTCACATCACATGAATCTGTGCACACTTCTAACCCTAGACTGTTTGCTAAACAGCGTTGTAATTTATGCTACTAGCATGTCTTGTGCAGATACTGTCTCCACGAAGGACAGGGCCAGCAGAGTGGTCCACATTCAGTAAAATTCAGTTCCAAATACAAACGGATCTGTGTGTGACAGCAGGCTGTATTTTGTGGGAATGGGAAAGCCCAAAGATCTGCCTCCAAAAACCAGGACAGCATGATTTCTCAGGTAAATTGCATTTAATTTGTGCATTTAACATATGAACAAACCCAAACTAAACCTTTCAATGCATGTACTACCTGGCACAGAATCACAGAATCACAGAATCCCAAGGGTTGGAAGGGACCTCAAAAGATCATCTAGTCCAACCCCCCCACAAGAGCAGGGTAACCTACAGTACATCACACAGGAACTTGTCCAGGTGGGCCTTGAATATCTCCAGTGTAGGAGACTCCACAACCCCCCTGGGCAACCTGTTCCAGTGCTCTGTCACTCTTACAGTAAAGTTCTTCCTGATGTTAACGTGGAACTTCCCATGCAGAGAGAGAGAAGCTAATAGCAAGAAGGACTTAGATTAAGTTTTCACTACAGGTCTCCCTTTTCAACAAGCTGCCAGCTTTGCTCTACTTCTTCGGGTATTCCTCCTGAGCCTATTCACTAATATCAAGTAATGCTGATATAATTCACTTGGCAAGGGCGTCCGACACTTGGCTAAAGTGAGTACTTCTAACATTTACAGACCCCTACCCCAACAGCTAATCCAAATGGAAGCAGCTGTTCTCCCACCTTGGCACGGAGCTCTTGTTGGCACCTTGACCGCAGCATGGCTGTGAAGCTTGTAAGAAGAGTTGACTAAGTGAAACACAGTAATAGTTCAAAGCAACGAGGATCTGATCTGTATCGTGACTCCGACAGCATGGGAGACGTGACTTCTTTTGTTCAATTTTAAGTTTCACTTAATGCTTCTATTGTTCTGGGATGGTTTTAAAATGTCAAGTTAAATAACTTGGTAAAGCTTACAGCATCTAAGCATCCCACCCCATCTCCAACAGTTCTATGGTAGTGAAGCAGAGGCAGAGTTCCTCCTTCCTCCCCTGCCACAGACAACATCACCCTTCAGAAAGGTAACATTAAGAGGTAGTGTTCTGTGCTTACATCCACACAGCTCATTTGGGGAGTGAAGTTCCTCGTGTTCATCAGATCCTATGACACAGGTGCTTAAACTACCAACGCAGGAGGTGTGCTGACCTGCCTTTTCATATAAAAACATACAGTTACTGCAGTATTACATATTATTAAAAGTTAATACAAAACAGTTTGAAGTACTTCAAATAACTTAGACGAAATGTAAATAGTCGAACCCATCAAAGAGAGCAGCATTGCTCCATAGTGCACAGACGTAGCTTGGCGTGGAGCACAACAGGAGGCATAGTAACACCCATGCAGCAATTTTAACTGATACTATAGCAAGTAGCAGCAAGCACAGGGCTCTGTTTTGGATTTGTACTGAAAGCAGTGTTGATAATACAGGGATGATCAAGTTAATGTTGAGCAGCACTTACAGAGCCAAAGCGTTTTCTGCTCCTCACCACCAGTAAGGAGGATGGGGGCACAAGGAACTGAGAGGCAACGCAGTCAGGACAGCTTACCCCGACTGACCCAAGGGATATTCCAGACCATAGGACATCAGACTCAGCATATCAAGCTGACAGAAGGAGGGAAGAGAGGAAATGTTCATTTTCCCAAGTCATCTTTATGCACAATGGAGCCCTGCTTTCCTGGAGATGGCCAAAAACCCACCTGCTGATGTGAAGTGCTGAATGAATTCCGTGCTGTGCTTAGCTGCATGCATGGCTTTTACTTTGCTTATTAAACTGTCATTATCTCAACACTGGAATTTCATCACCTTTCCAACCCTCTCCCCCATCCCACTGGGATGTGCAGGGCTGAATTGTTGGCTGGGGTTAACCCACCACACTGAGCCATCTGAGGAATGGAACAGAGGGCTGGCTTCCATGTAATCAAGTGATGAAGGCACTGCACCAAACACCCACACCAAACATCTCATTCCTCTTCCATTTTCTGAGCTCAGTTTCAGCCACAGTAACTGACCCTTTGTGGGGGGAAAAGGAAAGCCCCATAGAGACACGTTCTTAAAGAGAGCGGTTAAACTGAAACCTCTGCTTAAGCATTTTGCTGGATCACATCCAAATGGAGCCCCAGTTCTTTTGTTGTGACAGTTTTGTGATGTAAAATAGAAAACACAGCAGAAATACAATCAAAGTCCTCGCTACTTGAGGATCTAGAAGTCTCTCCTATTTATAAATAGTAAAAACGTATGTTTATGTAAAGGGAAACACTGATTTACTAGAACTGATTGCTTCACAGCCTAATTACTTTTCAACTGGCTGTTCCAAATTAAGATGTCATTGATGGCTTTTTGTGATATATTTCATTTTAAGCAAATTTATTCTATAATAAAGCACATCATAATGGAAAGCAGAGTTCCCACTCTTCCCTCCTCTTTGTAGCCTGATATCTTGACAAGTAAATTAAATTTAGCAGTTAAAATGCTTCCATTAGTAATTTTATTAAGTTAATTAAGGAATCTCTTTCTGAATTTTAACTACATTCATTTCAGCACAACCTTGATTCTTTTTTTTCCCTTTTAATCCATATATTTAGTAGCCAGGATGGTTTCTAGGGCAAACAATTGCCTATGCAGCATTCCTGAGGCTATGAAAAACTTCACTATGGAAAAAATAAGGAACACTTAGAAAAAACCCAAACCCTCATTTTATCTCTAAGTTCTTTGGCTTTGCAAAAAAAAATAGACTCTCCTATTCAAACCTAAGCAGCGTTTGCTATGAGCACCCCCAGAATCTACAAGCCACAGCAGAAACTACATGTCTTGAACATATAAAATAGGGAAAGATGTGTAAACCTGTAAGGATAAAATGAGAATCATCTGAACCCTCACCTGTTGCTTAAGCCAAATTCATAGCCCCGGGTTCATGGAAAGTCTATGTTTTCTAACGAGTGCCTCACCTTTCACTTACCTTTTTCCTCTCTCAACCCAGACAAAGCACAGATATAACCAAACATTATGAGAACAACTGTTCTCTTTTATATCCCTCCTCCCTGAAATGTGGGGCTATAAGAAATCCCCGGAGATTTTCAATTGCCTCCCAAGCAAAGAAGGCTGGGTAATTTATACCCAAACTAAATTCATATATTGTAAACATGAACCAGTAAAGTGCTTTATTTTCCCAGCTGCCACCACTGCAATATGCAAGAAGCCTCTTGCAACATATTCTGATAGTAAAAGAATCTAATTTATCTCCTCACCTAAAGGAAAGGGATTGTTCAATAAACAGTCAAACATTTCACTTGCTGCAGGACTAGGGCCAAACTAATGATAATGTCCACTTGACGTTCCACGGTCTGCTGAAAAGAAGTGTCTCCCAAAAGGAAAACACAATTATTTCAACCCAAACACTAACCACAAGGAAGGCTGACATTCATTGTCTATGACAAGGCCACCCAGGGGCATGGCTCAGCACAGGCAGATTAACATGTACAAATGTAATAGTGCTCCCTATCACAGCTAAACATGCATAAGGAAGAAACAACAACTGTGAGGGGGGAATGATTTGCTGTACAACAGATGAGATGATATAGGTATGGAAAAAGAATTCTCGAGATGGCAATATTAAACTGGAGAGAAACGCTGCAGGGCTCATTGATCCAACCTGATCTTCATAAAGGTCGGGCAACACCTGCACACAGACCCTGATGTGCTGATGGACAGGGAAAGCTTGGGAGAAGTACAGATACAAGGGAGAAAAATCACTTGGGTAAAGCAGCTATCTGGGTCACACATTAAATTAATTACTTGACTGTGAACAACTTGGGTGACTTCATTCTTTACTATAGGACCAACCGACCTGTAACACACGAGCCCCATGTAACCCACGAGTGGTTCAGTCCCACCTCCACCTTAGGACAGTGTGGGCTGCTTTTACAAACAGGTTAATTTACATTAGATTTTAGGCAGAAGCTCTTCCCCGTGAGGGTGCTGAGGCGCTGGCACAGGGTGCCCAGAGAAGCTGTGGCTGCCCCATCCCTGGCAGTGCTCAAGGCCAGGTTGGACACAGGGGCTTGGAGCAAGCTGCTCTAGTGGAAGGGATCCTTGCCTGTGGCAGGGGGCTGGAAGTGGATGGCCCCTTTCAACCCCAACCATTCTAGGATTCTATGTTGGATGCTTCTCTGCTCTTGGATTCTTGCACATGATTCTACGATACAAACACATTTCTTCTCTGAATCTCTGCTGTCTGCAGCAGGGCTGCTCTCACTCCCCCACATACCACACATACACATGTACTGTGACTCCCAGCCACAAGAACATGTCGGTACAGGAACCATTAAATCACCACAGCAATTAAGTTTTTCTGGTTCTATACAGCATCTCCCAAACCTCTCCTGACTGATCCTCACAAGAGCTTTCCAGAACATAGATGAAGTGACAGGCAAGAAAGAATAATGGTCCAAGGATGAAGAAAAATTGGATGTCTAAATCATTGCAACATGTATTGTCTTTATTTTAATTATGTCACAGTTGGGTTACAGATAGAAGTAGTCATAAAAGTGAATATTTAAAAGCATATTCATATTGTACTGGTGGAGAACTGCCTATCAAGATGTTGATCCTGCTTCACAGTGCAGTTCCAAAAGCATTAGGTGCCTTTTGCCAAGTGTTTTGGCTGAAAGATGGGAATGAGGTCAAAATATGGCAGAATTTCTCCACAAACAAGAGCAAACACAAAGACTGCAGTTATTTCATTAGTAATGGTCAGAGAACTTTGGATGAAACTCTTCCCAACATCAGTGATGTTTTGTTATAAGATTTGTACCTTATAATTTATCTTGGTGAAAATAGAAGCGCCTCAGACAAATTTGTCATTGAGAACACAGAGTCCAGCAATTTGAATACAAAACCTTTGTTTTATATTTATAAATAAAAAAAGTTTGGGGCTTTTTTTCTCCTTTATTTAAGAAGTTGAAACACTGCATTTAGAGCAAGATTTTAGCCCTGGAATAAAAACCTAATAGAAACATAGAATCATAGAATAGTTTGGGTTGGAAAGGACCTCAAGATCATCCAGTTCCAACCCCCCCCACCATGGGCAGGGACACCTCACACTAAACCATCCTACCCAAGATAATAAAGATAAATAAATAATAAAAATAATAAAGCCACAAAACACATGAACACGAAATCTTGACACCTGTTTTTCAAATATCAAAGCAAAATTAAGTATATTTATTATATCACTGGCATTAAGATACCCAAGTGCTTCAGAACCCCTACAAGTGCAGATTTCTCAGGCCCTTGCTACAAGCCAATTCAGTCTTGTCCTTCCCCAGGCAGATTGTTCCTTTCTTCTTTGAAACAGAAGTATAGAAGGAGGAAAAACCAACCAACCAACCAAACCACCTTTTCCATATAATTATGTTCTGTGGGCTTTAAGGGGTGAAGGGTGATTATTCCCTTCCTTCAAAGGAAGTAAGTTTTGAAACGCACAATTTTGTGCGGTGAATAAGTTGTTTATCACTCCTCCTCCTACGTTTCTAATATTTAGACACACATTCAAGTCTGAAGCACCAAGCCACCCCCTCATCCTTTAGATTTAACATTAATTACCTTCTGAATCTTAAATGCTGAACTGATTTACGAGTAACAGTGATCAAGGTATGATACACAAGTCCTCAATCCATTCAGCCTGAAGCCTAAACTCTAGTTGTACAGATGTTGTGAGTGCTCCATCCCTGGCAGTGTTCAAGGCCAGGTTGGATGAAGCCTTGGGTGAGATGGTTTAGTGTGAGGTGTCCCTGCCTATGGCAGGGGGGTTGGAACTGGATGATCTTGAGGTCTTTTCCAACCCTAACTATTCTATGATTCTATGTTAAAGTCAGCTTCCCATTAGGCTTATAGGATCTACAAGTAGGATATGAAACTATGAACAGAGGCATCCAGATTTCCGTTACATGGAGAATAGCAACTTACCAAACATCATATCAAACAGGAGGGGAATCTATACAAGCAATTTATAGAATTACATACCTCAGACTCTACCATTCATGGTTTCAAGAACTGAGTCCAAAAAACTGGTACCTTGAACTGTGTCTCTGCTTCCACCTGCAGTCATCCACAGGTGTTATCTAGTAAGTGATATTAAGAGCAGGTTCTCTTTCTGCCAGGAACCCACTCTATCACCACACTCAGCCAACCCAGGAAGTCTGGCAATGTTAACCCAAACACATGCAACTTCGTGCCTTGAAAGTGGCTGCTAGGTTTGTATTTTCTTTCACTAAATCCAGTGATTAAAGACTGTGTGAACAACTAAACCAAATCCTGCTGGAAACAGTCCCCATTCCAACTTCTGTTCTCTGCTACAAGAGAGGAAGCCATTTGCACAAGCCACAGAAACATAAAACTGGAAAGAATCCCAAGAGGTCAGAGAGTCCATCGCTGGGCTCTAAGACAGGTTCAGGTATGCTGGCATGGGTTTTAAAGAGGTCATTCTCCACCCTGTTATTTAACACCTCTAATTGCGAAGTTAGACCACCACTCTCAGCGGCACATTCCCAGTTCAACACTGAATATGGAGAAGAATGACAATCTCATAACCTGTTGTATTTTAAGACTATACAAGCACTTCTCACAAACTACTTCCTTTGATACCAAACACATACACCTAATTTGACCAAGACACTTCCTACTTCCAACATGCCTTGCTAAGAAGGTCCAGGATTTTCACCTCTGTACTAAATCTTCCATGATTCATCTCATAAGAGTGAAAAAGAAAGCACAGATCTGCCCTCAGTTTGAAAACTCACACCAAGCTAGGACTCGGAGCCAGTGAGCCTCCTCCCTTCTTCTCCACACTCACACTACAACAGTTTGCCCTCTTTCATACATTCAATCAGCTCTAACCTTTAAAGCAGGAATCCGGGATTCTCTCCCCAGTCTTACAGGCTCTCTATAACACATGGCACTGCCTCAGCTGAAAAGCCCCATTTAGGGACTTACACAAAAATAGAGATGAGTGTAGGAAAGGGTTTGGTTTTCCGAGACTCAATCTGGACACACAACTGCAGTGCTTGCTTGCCACCATGCCTCAGGATTCCTGTTCTGGGGACTCCAGCACTTCCCAGTCCAAATGCTAAAACACACACACCCCACTTGTCCTAGTGTTGAAAACCAAACTAAAACCCTTAGTTGGGTGTGGAAATACAGAATCCCTTTTCTCCTTCTCATTAAGTTACCTTTTTCTTGCATTTGCTTTCTTCATTACGAGTATATACATTTAACTCAATGGCTTTTACTGATAGGCGCATCATTCACAAATCAAAAGACATATACAAATCCAGTATGAATCTTTCAATAATATACACCAAACAGTCAGATACAAGCTTACCATTGGAAGAAAGCCTCTGCACTCTCCATGGACACTGCTCCCCCAGCGTTAGACAAAAGGACTTTCCCTGCCCATAGGAAGTCACTGAAGGGCAGGTCAAATCAAGTGAAGGAAATCTGAAAACCAAATCTAGCTTTGCATAATTTGATCTGTAGAAAATCAAGCACCAAGGCTTTACAAACTGATTTCAAACAAATCATAACTAATTACATGTGTAAATGAATCAACTACCTTCGGAGGCACAAATAAGTAACTAATCGCAGTCTGGAAAGGCTGAAAATGGCCTTACCCTGAGGCTATGCCCAGGTGCTCCTGCTTAATCAGTCAGGCCTTGGCTCCTTTCTAAGAAGGATCACCTGTTGAAAGCACCTGAGTAAACTCCTACTCAAAGGACTGGATCCTTCTTTTTCTACTAGTTTCTTTTCCTATTGGATCAAATAAAACAGCTTTATAAAAGCGTACCCAAGAAGAACTTGTATCAACATGGAACAAATCAGTTTAATGTGATTACTGGAGATATAAACCATACATTCAGTTAAAAACAGTTGACAGTAGCTTCTAGAGTAAGGTGTCCCTGCCCATGGCAGGGGGTTGGAACTACATGATCCTAAGGCGCTTTCCAAACCAAACCATTCTATGAAACAAATGCTTCTGTCCCAAACTCTGTATTGTCATAGAATGGTTTGGATTGGAAAGGACCTTAAGATCATCCAGTTCCAACCCCCTGCCATGGGCAGGGACACCTCGCACTAGACCGCGTCACCATTATGAACACCAGTGTCCTGTTGAACTCCACTGCAAACCCACCCTAAACCAGAAAGCACAATGATTTGGCCAGTGAGCATTTGTGGAAGCTGACAGAACACCAAATTAATTCTGGTCTCATTTACCCTATGTTAAATATTGCAAGAGCTGTCAACTTCCTTTCTTAAAGATCTTCTATCTCAATGTTACCCCGACAGCAAGTACAAACAGCGCATTGAGATGTTTGGAGATGTTATCTCATGACATCAAATAAATACACTTTTAGGTCAGAAGGGACCATTATTCTTTATCTCATTTGACTCCAAACTGCATTTTTTCCACCACTGGGGCCAGGATTTCACCCGTTTCTCATCTGCTTTGCTGGATGGTTTCTGCTTTACATAATACTCCTGAAATCTTTCCCATCAAAAGCAACTTAAAAAGTGTTGCTAAATAACTCAGAAAACGTATTTGCAAAGGTCTAACCTTTCAAGATCTAACATAGAACCTTCTTTTAAAGACAGCTCTAACCCTCCTATTACTACGTCCCATTCCATGCTTGGAATATCTCTCTCAGAGAAAGGGCAAGTTGACACACAGGGATGGATGACTTTGAGGATTTCCACTGTTATTCTTGCACTACAGTAAAGGCCTCCCGTCAAAGAGAGCTTGCAAATACGACAATAATATAACTTAGAGGTTAAATATCTTGTCTGAAACCACGTTTGTATTTATTATTTAGAATATCCTGAGTTACAGTACATGGAGGAGAACATGAAAACAAAGATAATGTGGTGTAAGAGAACAACAGTACTTCATCAGAACTTCATACCTCTATGTAATGCTTGTCTGGACAGAATTAGCTGAGACAGAAGAGCTGAGACACTACCTGTTCCAAGGAACTTGGGATCTAAGCAGCTGCTGATCTCTAACAAACCTGTTACTTGCATGTTTATGACACCCATTCAAGCTGTGCTGCTCACCTGACAGGCTGGGCATTGCTCTGCTGTATATAAACTGCAATTATGAACTTACTACACGTGTACATGAAGCATCTTTCCAGGAATGCCTATGGTTAGGTAGCAGCAGACAGCTCCATAATCATCCAAGAACTCTCCAGGCTGGTGTAATACAGGGCTAAAACCCATTCCACAAAACCTGGCAGTTGTGGCCCTTTAGAACTGAGGGGCTGAGTCCAAGGCAGCTCTAAGTGCAATTACTCAGGGGTGGAAAGGCTGAGACTATGGACAATGCTGGTTCTCCCTGGAAGGCGTTCAGGAGCTGGAATTATAGTTCTAATGAAATTGTCAATAGTAATCCTGTTACTGAGGGCTTGAAACCCTCTTTAATGAACTAGACAGTAACAAGGAAAATAAAAACACTTTAAAAGCTACAGTACGAGAAAATGATAATTGGTCCCCGTTTCAGATCCATGATGAAATGCACAGGGACAGCATTACTGCTGAGCTGTATTAGGGCCTGTCAGGGGACTGCTGCTTTGTCAGACCTCCTATAATTATCAGCTGGAAATGGGTGCTTGCTGTACTTGCACAAACTCCATCATGCTGCACATGAAGTGGTCAAAACTGTAGTCATGTCTGCGTGGAGAAGTTTGAAAGGTTTCAAATCATAGAAACACAGAATAGTTAGGGCTGGAAAGGACCTTAAGATCACTCAGTTCCAGCCCCCCTGCCATGGGCAGGGACACCTCACACTAAACCATCTCACCCAAGGCTCTGTCCAACCTGGCCTTGAACACTGCAAGGGATGGAGCACTCACAACCTCCCTGGGCAGCCCATTCCAGTGCCTCACCACCCTCACAGTAAAGAACTTCTTCCTTATATCCAATCTAAACTTCCCCTCTTTCAGTTTCAACCCATTACCCCTTGTCCTGTCACTACAGTCCCTGATGAAGAGTCCCTCCCCAGCATCCCTATAGGCCCCCTTCAGGTACTGGAAGGCTGCTCTGAGGTCTCCACGCAGCCTTCTCTTCCTTCTCTTCTCCAGGCTGAACAGCCCCAACTTCCTCAGCCTGTCTTCATACGGGAGGTGCTCCAGTCCCCTGATCATCCTCGTGGCCTCCTCTGGACTTGTTCCAGCAGTTCCATGTCCTTTTTATGTTGAGGACACCAGAACTGCACACAATGCTCCAGGTGAGGTCTCACAAGAGCAGAGTAGAGGGGCAGGATCACCTCCTTCGCCCTGCTGGTCACGCTCCTTTGGATGCAGCCCAGGATACGGTTCGTTTCTGGGCTGCGAGCGCACACTGCAGCCGGCTCATCTTAAGTTTCTCACCGACCAACACCCCCAAGTCCTTCTCCGCATGGCCGCTCTGAATCTCTTCTCTGCCCAACCTGTAGCTATGGCTAAACAATGTAATGCTGAAAGAAAAGCATATTATCAACTGGCAGGAAGGGATGAATTTCATGGCCCACCATGATTTTGAATACATGGAATCATAGAATGGTATAGGTTGGAAAGGACCTTAAGATCATCCAGTTCCAACCCCCTGCCATGGGCAGGGACACCTCACACTAAACCATGGCACCCAAGGCTCTCTCCAACCTAGCCTTGAACACTGCCAGGGATGGAGCATTCTGGGCTACTTGTGCCAGCACCTCAGCACCCTCACAGTAAAGAACTTCTTCATTATATCTAACCTGAACTTCCCCTGTTTCAGTTTTAACTTGGTACCCCTTGTCCTGTCACTACAGTCCCTAATGAAGAGTCCCCCTCCAGCAGCCTTGTAGGCCCCCTTCACATGTTAGAAGGCTTCTCTGAGGTCTCCATGCAGCTTCTCTTCTCCAGGCTAAACAGCCCCAACTTATTCAGCTTGTCTTCATACCCTTGATTCCCGTTCACAGCACAGCAAGCAAACGTGCACTAGTGCCATAACACCAGACCCTTTACACAGTTGCAGTGTTTTGGGCATGGGGGATTTTTGTCTATCTTTATAAAGGAAAATAGACTTTCTTCAAATAGGTGTGACTTCCACATGCTTCCCACAGATCATAGAAACAATGAAAACTCAAACAGGGCACAAGATTTTGCAAGGAAATCATTTTTATCAAGAAGGAAGGCAATGCAGCAGCGCAGGGCTGAAATCTGTACCAGTGGCCTGCAGCGTACTGAGACCAACCAGAGCAGAATCTCAGACACAGCAGAAATGGGAAGACAATTTTCTCAGCCTACTGTTATGAATTTAGTAAATGAGACTCTCCCTCACCCCCAAATGAGACAAAAGATTTGATTTGTCCACCCCAGTGGATAAGGGGGAAAATCAAGATGGATAGTTTCACCTGCAAACCTTTAATAACAATACCTCGTTCTGGCAGATCCCAGAACACATCTGAAGCACTTCTAATATATGGGGAAAGTGAGATGAGAAAGGACTTGCTTTTCTCCCAACCTGGTAGCAAAACAGCAGCAGGACCAATATCCTGAGCTCCAGACAGCTCCATTCATGAGTTTCAGCCACCCCTGCTTAGTGATGGTGGTGGGTCCTGGAGCGCATTCCCCACTGCCTGGCCCGGGTCCGAATGGGGAGCACCCTGATCTGCAGGGCTGTCACCCTGCAAGGACCCCCAGCCAACCCAAGAGGAAAACCAGAAACCTGACCTAGATAAAAGAATGTTTTGCAGAAAAATAGTCTATTGGTTGCAGGTCCTTTAAGGCCTTTTGATTGTCACATAAAGTGATTAGGACTCAACACAGGGTCATATGTGAACAAGTTACATGTGAATAGATAAATGCACCATTCAGTCTCCCCAGTGATAACTTCATATATACTTTTTTGTTCAGCCAAAATGCCCACTGCTTACTTGTAGGGGGCTAGCTACACGTTCCATGCAGTGTTATTGATCAAAATATGTGTCTAGGAACAGAGGTTAACAAATGGGATGCAATTCCCTTTCATTGCATGCAGATTAAGAATTATAATATAAAAAAATGCCCTAGTTTTCTGTAAGTACCTTCTGACTTAATATATAGGTTTAAACACCAGGATGAAGATCCATCATTCTTACAACAATACCATTTGCTCTTGGTAACTCCTGATATAGAAGGGACAGGAGCATCGTCATCTTTACATTCAGCAGAGGACAACGCTGGTTGTATTCTTTCCATGGAGAAGAAAGCAGCTCCAGCAACATGGGCCTCCTCTTTAGTACTTTCATTTGACATCACCTCAGTCCTCTTCTCTCAGGCAGTTTGTCCCCATTTTAAACTTTCCTGTTCAAGACTACTCACCCGAGTGTGAAGGGAGGAACAGCTTGATGCATTGACAACAGCACTAGGTCTAAAAGTCTAAGTGAGGCATCATCATTTGCAGAGGAAATCCAGTTATACAAAGTTTTCTGATGGTTCGTTATTCAGCACAACATATTAATCAATGTAAATATGATCAGTACAGTCTGGGAGAGCGTTGTCAGGCAGTTAAAGGTGACATTGAAGCAACGTGCTTCCTGGATGAAGATCTACCAAACCAACCACTAAGAGATGGCAAGGAAAGGAGCAAGGAAAGTCAGCAGCAGCTAAAAATGTCACGCATTTTAAGGACGTTGCCAAGGATCAGGACAAAGACTCTGACACTGAAGCATGTGGCTGCTATTACTGGCTTCATTGTCACTGCGTATTCAAAGTAAGATACCCTCTTGTCACCAACACCACAGTCCTGTTCTTGAAAATGAATCAAAAACTTGACTGGATGTTTCTAGTTCCTCCTGAGATGGAAAAATGCAACTACAAATGTGCCAATAATAACAAGGAAAGAAAAAGGTATAAAGGAAATCAAGAGAGACATTTATGGGGATTTACCAGGAAACCAAATTCTGACATGTCTATTACATAATAACACCTGCCCACACATAAATGTAGAAAAATCTGTGTTTAGTGGCTGTACCAGCACTAGATTTTATGAAAAGAACAGCTAGAATGTCCTCAGATTCTCCCACATTTCCTATGACTTCATTTAAAGAAGAGTTGCAAGAGTATATTTACAGTTATATTATACACTTTGCTTTCTAGTAAACCTATGATTACAGAGGAATCATTGTGCCTAGATAAAACAATGCTACAGTACAACTCAGCTGCATCGTCATTGTCACGCTGCTGTTGTATCAAACCAAGCTCACTTACAGGAGGACGCGGTCACCTGAATGTGAAGGTGAGGACTGTGAAGAAAAAGTACTTCTCCTCAGGAGAAACCGACTGAAGGTATTGTTAGGGAATATTTAGGTCAGAGTGAGAGATCTGGATCTCATAAAGCAGGCTCTGCAGATGGTGGGAGAAAGCTGCAATATGTCAGACTTCACAAACTGCTCCAACACTGGTGATGAAAATTATGGCAGAGGACACGACTGAATAGATGTTCACAGCTCTCTGTGCTCAGCCCAGTTGTCTCAGGCATGCCACCAGACACTCTTGGCTAGCATCACTTTCAAGTCAAGGTCATTTAGCACAAGCCTTATTCATCTCTAGGATATGAAAAGAGAAAATGGGCCCAGCAGCCACCGCAGCAATGGGCAGATACATCGTCTAGACCACACGTCTCGATGACAGATAACATGTTTGGTCAGGAACAAGTGAGTTTGGACAAGAACTCTGCACTTTTCATATTTTTATTTACACTATGATGAAATCCATTCCACACACACATGGGTGGTGATGATGTTAAAGAAATACCAGCTATGTTTTCACATATTCTCTGTTGGGCAGCTTCCTTGACCACACACACAGCTGCCAGTCCTCTGGTGTGGTACCCTATTGTCATGCATCAGATACACCACTCTCATTTCTGCCTCCCAGACTAGTTATGGCTCTTGCATTGTTGCTCATTCTCTGCTCGAGAGATCATTATTCCAAATCCCTCTGATTCTTCTTGTGACAGACAATTTGTACTCAAGCGTTCATGTGAAGCTTTGGATTGAGGATATATAGAAGCAAACTATATGTATAAACTATATATCATAATCTAACAGTTTATGATCTTGTGATTAAAGAAGATGTTGCTTCAGACATCCACATTGATGTAGTTGAAAATACAGCCCATAGTTCCAACCAGAACATGACTGTAAATTCAACTGAAACCATTTTCTGTGCTTAGAACTTTCATTCCTTCAAATGAAGCAGGGAAATACTAAACACAGTAATACTTCCATTGTGTACTCACTCCAGAAACCTGAGGATTGGCTTGTCACAGTACCTGATAAAGAACAAGCATACAAGGTTGTTGATATAATAACTAACAAATATGATGAAGGTGTTTGTATGGAAATAACAGGGCTGGGAGAACACTTTGCATAGAGATAAAGGACTTTTAATACGCTTACAAAAAATGGTATACATGGACCCAGAGAAACTTGCTGACGGACTGCGGGTATCAGTTTAATCCAGCGCAATTACTTCCTCCCCTGTGTGATTTTGTGAGTATTTTAAGCAGCCAGGTGTGAATCCAGCAGAAGGTTCCACGGCTGACTTTTGCCTATTTATTTTACTGCAGGAGGAAGAATGACTATTGGTCTAATTAATGAAACTGAAATAGCTCCGTCACAAAGAAGATGAGAGTTAAAGATCAAAGTGTGCCTGAACCTTGAAAAGCCTCTTGGGAGCAGATTTGCATGCAAGATCAGCTGGATTCAGATAGCCTGGCCTCGCTCAGTCCTTATGCTATTTTTCCCTTCTGGTTGTCCTTCTGTCTGGAGACAGAGTTGAACAGTAGGAACTGCTGTTGAAGTGGGGCTCAGGGGAAAAGTAGCCTCCTGGGGCTCACTGGGATTTTCAAAGCTACCTAAGTTACCTGAAATCAACAGTAATGAGGTGCCTGTTCATTGTTTTAATACCTCACATGCAACTTCCTGCAGGAGCAGATACCAGAATACCTTTCAAAATAAATCCTTGATCTTGCTCTGAACTTAACCACTTAACATTACACAGCAGTACTTTGGCAGCAAGGAAGCAACAGAACTGCAGTCAGGGAAAGCTGGGGGTGTGATGTGGACACGGTCGGAGTTTGTTGTATAGACCTGGATGAGGCTGTGAGAAATCTGCATGGAAACCCTGTCATCTTTGTCACATCCTTTGTCTCTTGAAAGTCATCATCTGCAATGGAAATCTCTGTAACCTTTTCCAAACTACTGGAAAAGAGGAAAAGGAGAATCCAAGCAAAGCCTCATCCTCCCCAGGCAGTGATGTTGGGTCAGAGCATTCTTGGGGTGCAAGAGAGCATGTACCACCCACACTGCCTCAGTGTGGAGCACCTGGGACTTGGTGCTGGGCTAATACAGGCCCCTACAGAAAGCTAATGAGCAGGCACACCTGAGCTATGGTTCTCAGTCCTACAATCCAAAAGAAAACTACCTGCAAAAATGCCTGGCAAAGGGAAAGCTAAAGGACCTGGAAATGCAATGACTATGGATAGACAGAGTTAAGAACTCAGCTGGGGAAGGGATGGTGACTACACACTACAGTGACATGTGAGGCAAACACACACAAATCCTGTGAGAAAGGAGGAAAGTGACTGTTTTAGATGGGATGACTCCTGATTCACACATATATATAAGAGAAGGGTAAGATCTACATGCTGCTTTCCACTACATCCTTTCCAATACCAGTAAGTATTGGTCATCCTTTATTTCATCACTTGATCAAATACGCTGTGCCTTATTCTACTACCCACCTTGTATGTTGTGAGGCCCTTTAATATTATACCTTGAAATCAGACGATATGAAACACTATGTAAATGCAAATTATTACACTAATACAAGGTTTTAAGAGAGCTGTACTCCAAGGGCTGAAGTCTTACTGAATCCCAACATCCATCAAAAGCACTTTTACAGAAAACAGATGAAATTGTTCATAAAGTATTCATGTGTTAAAGTTCACAGGCTCAAAATCTAAGCAACTGAGATGATAATATATCCTCTTAATCTAATATGTACTTACAAAATCTATGCAAATCTCTATAAAGTCTGAGCTGTTTTGCCCAAGAAAAAGACCTAGCTGCTTTTTGTCTATACTAAATGTTTGATGCCAATAGGCCAGCATGCATGAGTAACCCTGTAATAATAAATCAGTGTGCCCACATGAGAGGGGGTGGAAAGGAAAGAAAACAGACTTTAGGTTTAAGATTCTAAGAATTTTTTGGAAGGCAAACTAAGAACACTTCCTTTCCTCAGAAAGAGATCTACAAAGTTTCTCTCAAGGTTTAGAGCCAAGCAGCTACTCTCTGACATTTTCCACTGTCCACTTGTACTGTCTCCTATTGAAAACAATCACTCGGATAAAACCCTTCAGTTCCCCTCTAAACATCAAGCAGAGGGAAACTCCCACCAGCAAGAAGCCCTCTCTCCACAGATGCTCAGCCCCAGCTCAGGCAGGGCTGTAAGTCTGCATCAGGAGTAGATCTCAGAGTGCCAGAATGAAAGGCCAAGGAATGTTATGTGTGATTACAGAGGCTTTGCAGCAGTTCCTTCTGAGCGTTTTGCAAAATCCATACCTATCGCAAATGCTGGAGTTTCATCCGTTTGTTCTCTGATAGAAACTACCCAGTTTCATGGCAAAATAGAGCACAAAATGAGTTTCAATTCCAGGTTTCCTGAAGTGGGTTCCCTACTTGAGCATGAACGCATCCCAGCATCCTGGTTCGGGTCCCCGATGGAAACAGTCAAGCTTGGCTGGGACTTGTCGGTGAGTGTGTACAGCATTGTACTTATTAACAAAAATCGGCAGTGATCGGTGAAGTGAGAAAGGAGAAAAGAGAAGGGGAACTGCAAGGGAACATGTTTGTGCTTCCCAACCATGGCACTTTTAAACGCTATGATAAGGAGCGGGGCTCATTCTCTCAGTCCCCAGTACGGTAAACATCCTTTTCTGAGTAAGTGCAGGGCCGAAGCTTTCTACCAACATTTTCTGCTCACTTTTAAAACTTAACTTCAACGCTATAAACACCAGTGCCTATGTGCAAGGTTGAAATGAATAACATAGCTATTTTGTTTAAACAGACCATGCTGAATCTTTAAACCTTTTTAGGTGGCATGACCAGTGGGTTCAGGAATGCAGTCTGTTTGGACAGTGTAAGACCTTTGTTGTTGCTGGGGAAACTCTGGCTTGATGCCTCTATCCATCTAAATAACTGAATTAAAAGTGCCCTGAAATGAGAAACACATGCAGTCTCCAGACTTGGATTTTCACTGGGCAGGATAAATGGGAACTTTTCATCTCTCTCTGAACTATTCAGGCATACGGTGCCATGTGTCCCATTAACCAAACGATAGGTTCCCCCAAACCCTCCAAGGAAAGGGAAATGGGGTTCCTGCCTCCAATAAAAACATTGTACTTTCAAATACTAGCCAAGAACATTCATTCTTTATGTACTTCTCCTCTCCTAAGTACCACCAGTCCAGAAGGCCACCAAAATGTCTCAGTCTGAGTGGTGTTCCCTGAAAAGGAAGGGCCTAGTGATGCATTTTAGCACATAGTTGTTGCACAGCCAGGCACAGACTTATTGCAAATTATGTTTTATACTTCTTGTTTTATCAAATGAACATGAAATTGAGAAGGGATATAATCCTGTATGTGAAATAAATTACTGGGATAAAAAAAAAGGAGCCTGATTCACTTTATAAGCTGTTAATAACTGGCTTTTTGTAAATATCATTAGCAGGTAAACTCCTATTGTAATGCTTTTTTGCAGTCTTATAAATCGCAATGTAAATGTATTAAGATAAACCTTGAATCCCAAGTCTTTCACATACCCATTGAGAAAACATAAATATGGGCTGCCCCAAGAGAATGGAGAGAACTATCTCTGGTGTTCTCGAATGCTTTATTAATATGCTTTTTGCATCATTTGTGGGATTGCATAGTGTTTGGAGTGAAGGCCCACGATGCAAGTCTTTTTACTATGGGTAAATGTTGCTCTGAATTGAGCAATGGTCTCCCACCCCATACTGGCAATGCCTTCTTCATGAGATGGATATATAACCAAACCTTCAGCTATATCTAAGGGGACAAAGAGAGAATGTCGGAAGGAAAAGTTTTCCCGTACCATCCCCACTTAGCCTTTTGTACCTTTACAGAAGTCTTTGCATTATGCATGCCCTTAGCAAGGCAAGAATGAAGCTTTTTCCCATATCAGCTGCAGAAGCGATGCTGTAACTCCACCCTTGAATGCACAAGTTTGTACAGAAAATGAGCAGAAAATGTACAGAGTGATTGTAGTGGCCCAGTATTGCTCTGTTAATGGATATTAACATCCCCCAAGTACACTTAAACACATTTATTCGCCGTCCATAAGAGTGCATAGAGATATTTAAACTATATGACTTTTTATGATACTTCAAGCTAGCCTATTTTGATAACAAGCTCGCAGCCCAGAAAGCCAACCGTATCCTGGGCTGCATCAAAAGAAGTGTGACCAGCAGGTCGAAGGAGGTGATCCTGCCCCTCTACTCTGCTCTTGTGAGACCTCACCTGGAGCATTGTGTGCAGTTCTGGTGTCCTCAACATAGAAAGGACATGGAACTGCTGGAACAAGTCCAGAGGAGGCCACGAGGATGATCAGGGGACTGGAGCACCTCCCGTATGACGACAGGCTGAGGAAGTTGGGGCTGTTCAGCCTGGAGAGGAGAAGGCTGCGTGGAGACCTAATAGCAGCCTTCCAGTATCTGAAGGGGGCCTATAGGGATGCTGGGGAGGGACTCTTCGTCAGGGACTGTAGTGACAGGACAAGGGGTAACGGGTTCAAACTGAAACAGGGGAAGTTTAGATTGGATCTAAGGAGGAAATTCTTTCCTGTTAGGGTGGTGAGGCACTGGAATGGGTTGCCCAGGGAGGTTGTGAGTGCTCCATCTCTGGCAGTGTTCAAGGCCAGGTTGGATGAAGCCTTGTGTTGGATGGTTTAGTGAGAGGTGTCCCTGTCCATGGCAGGGGGGTTCGAACTAGATGATCTTGAGGTCCTTTCCAACCCTAACCATTCTATGATTCTGTGTTTCCTGTGTGGGCTTCCTTGCTTTCAGCAGAGCATCCTTCCTCCCTCCTTGACTTTACAAGAGGTCCTTTTTCTCTCAAATTCCATCTCTAATTCTTAATTATCTTAAATGTAAATATGAAGTATAAATGTTGTGTTCAGAAGCACCAAGACAATGGTGATGAAGGACAGAGAGACTTGTTCACTCACTCCAAAGCTGTGTGAATAGCGCTAAACGGGCTTTGGATGGGGAAAACGGTACCTAACATCAGAAGTTGCTTCAAACAAAACGACTGATTCACTCCCAGGGAGAGGCAACAATCTTGTATATTCAAGCTCATCAGGCAAACAGAGTGAATTATAATACTTAAGTACTGTTGTATTTTAAGACAAAAGCACAGAGTCCCCAGAACATACCAGAAAATTAGCATTTCTGTTCGGAGAGCAGCGAAAGCCGAACACGTTCCTGGGGAAGAAAACCACCTGGCTTCACCAAATTATAAATAGCTCCCTCTCATTTCGCTGCATGGGAATGACAGGTCGATATTTAACACAACACAACTGTCCTCTCTCCACCTCTAGCTTCTTTTTTGTGTTCCAAAACACGCAAGACAAGAAGAAGATGAAGGAATTCTGTGTATTTATTACCAGCACAGATAAGATTTACATCTGACGCCCCTGAATAATGACGTCTGCGCTAGCAACTGAGATATCCTTGTTTCAGAACTGAGCAACTTTTCAAATCCTCTTTTTAGCTTCACAGCCACAGAAGACTTTTAATAATTGATTATAATTGATTTTAACCTTGTCCTAACCTGGGCAAAATGGCAAAGCCAATCATCTTTGTCCAGATGGGATACGAGAAAAGAGGCCCCAATACACAGCTTTAAAAGCTCCAGACATGAGCAGAAGATAAAATATTTAGTCTGCAGAAGCCTTGACCTCCCAATTCTAGCCAGTTTTGAACTTGAATTGATTTCCGACAAGGCATCTGGGAGATGATTACAACAAAATGCACTAAAGCTGGGCAGCCTTTATTTTAACATCCCAGCAGCTTAACCTGTTAATAACAGCAATTGTTTTAGATACAATACCAGTTTCAGTAACAGACACTAGAAATGGATAACAGCAACACAGTAACAGTGGCACTGTCGAGTTTTGGAGCACAGCCACTCGCAATCCTCTCATTAAGGTTGTGTCAGCACTTCCATCCCAAAGCCCGGTTTCAGAGGTTTAGAACTGGGCTGTGAAGATCCCAGCCAGGGTGGAGAGGCTGTGGAGGAGCTGTCTGCCCTTGAGCAGGATGCCAGCTGAAGCCAAAGGGAGTTTTCCCTGGGTAAGGCGAAGAACAATCACAACTTGGTCACCAGACACAGAATTTATTGTGAAATAGAGATGAAAATACCACAGCTACAGATTAAAGACTGGCTGGGACTTGACCCAAAGGACCAAAAAGGCTTTGCAAGTAACCATGTTCCAAAGATATCCCAGAGACTCTTCCCCTTCTGCATAACCCTGGAGATATTCTAATACTACGAAAGAAAAAGCCAGATTTATGGATTACTTATGGATACAGACTTCCTGACCTTATTTATCGAAGTTAGTCAATGGAATTAATTTTGTGAATGAATGAGATAGGAGATGGCATAACGTTCAAACCAGACCTCATCAGCACAAACATCACACTTGTATCTAAAAGACTCCCAGCATTACATAGTTTCTCTCCTGTTTGCAGTTATTTCCATTGCGGAGTCAGTGTCTCCTGCTGTAGTTTTATGCACTGATATACTTGTTATCCTAAACTCACAGCAAACTCTGAAGCAAGGAATATACTTTACAGACTATATTTTCATAGTCTCACAGAATGGTTTGGGTTGGAAAGGACCTAAAGATCATTCAGTTCCAACCCCCCTGCCATGCCCAGGGACACCTCACACTAAACCATCTCATCCAAGGCTCTGTCCAACCTGGCCTTGAACACTGCCCACCTTAAAGGAAGGTAACACCATCTGCCCATGGAACACAAACCAGAAACATAAACCTACAGGAATGAAATTACGAGACCACAAACGAAATGGGCAGACGGAACAGTTCCTACCTACTCTTGCTTCTTCCCATACTGTTTGACTTGTATCAGGTTGTCAGCCCTTTCAACTCACGTAGTACTTCATAGATTAGCTTTTATATTAACAAAGGATTAAGGGAAAACTAACTTTCATAAAGATGCTTTTGGCTGAAGAATTTGCAAGACCAATGCTGGAGATGGCACTGTCAAAACCCCATCAAAATCAATCGAGCGGTGGCACAAACTGCTGTTTAGTTCTGCAGTGCTGATCACTGCTGAAACATTCCTCCTTTTAACATGCAGAGAGTTCTTCAAGCACAGACACTTGAAGCTCAGATCCCATATTCCATGCAGCGCATGAATTCCTGAACATGGGTTTTTTGACTTCACCCCTTTTCCATTAGGGTTTGAGGATAAACAAGTGTGTAAATGAAAAACAATTCAGCATTTATTACTAAAACAATATTGAGACTTTCACAAGTAACCCGGAGACAATTACAGCTGTTGGTACCATATTTTCACCATGGAAACTTTTGTTTTACTTAACAATTGAAATTACAATCAGATGTGCTCATCCCTTGTTGAAGTAATGAACAATGGTACATCTGAGAGAGGAATTCAAAGTGCATCATTTATCTTCTCCTATTTTCAATTAGGCTGAAGAAAGTGTAAGACGGTTCCAAACTACACCACAGGAACGGGGTAAGGAAATTTATGACCACTGGAGTGCTAATCTTAGCAGATGGTAAAAAAATATTTTTAGCATGAAATATGCTAAAGCAATAAATCTACGCAAGGTAGATGTTATCAACTAATATCTCCCTGGTGTGAGGTAAAACTCCTGCACGACAACTCAGCATTCCTAGAAACTGGGCGAAGGCTGGAAGATGTAAGTCCCTCCATAGGATGAAAAATAACAGGAATTAGTAGAAAAAGCAGTCAAGGTGCAGTTTCATACGGCATGCCTGGTGGGTGCAGGATTTTGCTTAGCAGGGTTGGTTTTTTTCCCTAGACAAGTTGGGTTTTTCTCACAGGGAATTTTTCATTGACTCTGGGAAAAACAGGAATCCAGGAATTCGCTCCTGCTCTACCTTTGTTTTTTAAATAGAAAATAAGAAGGCAAATATTAAACTAATCTTCAGAAGAAAACAGGTGAAGCCTGGGGAAAAAGTGATCCAAACAGAGCCCTTCGCTTGCCAATCTATAGGCATAACAAATATAATAACAAGCACCAGCAGAATGACAAATGGGTTTCATTGTTATCAACAGCGCATTACAAAACATTTGAATTCAGAACTTGGAGTCCTGACCATTGCAGCAATGAAGACATTAAAGATACACAGAGTAAAAAATGCTTGGGAAGCGTTGGAGACTATTATTGAAGATAGCCATGCTGTCAGGCAATGCATTATAATAGAATCAGCTCATTAATGATAACAAAATTAAGATTAGTCAGCTTTTGCCACAGGTAACAATGCCTTTACTTGTTAACAGCTCATATTTGAGTTGTTAAAAACAACTTAAATTAACAACTTACATTAACAACTTCAATAAACAACTTAAATTAACAACTTCAGGTCCTTTCCAACCCTAACGATTCTACGATTCCATGATTCTATTCTATATTGCTGCTCATCTTTGGGATTGATCATGAATATAAAGAATAACTTATAGATAAAGAGAAAAAATGGTTCTTTTTGAGGACAAGAAATCAGGATTTTGGAAAAGCCTTTGCCTGAACCCCTAAATAACAGCATCAGCCATCTCCTTCAAAAGGGGAAAACAAAACCAAATAAAACACAAGACTGATTTCAAAACGCATTTAATATATTTCAATGTGCATTTAAATTGTCTTAGAAGTGCAACTTCCTGAGCAAATGAAACAGGGAGTTCATGTCAGGAGGTCTGAAATGGACTTGTGAGTCTTCAGGTTAAAGAAATAAAGGGAGTGTGAAGACAGGCTGGGAAAATAAACCCAACAGATCCTACATTCCAGTGGTTCACTGACTCCATTGTTGGTGGGGTTGAGTTGTGCCAGCAGACAGAATACCATGAATAATGGTGGGAAGGAGTTTGGATTATAGCAAATACTTAAAATATCTAAATACGATAGCAAATTTGAATACCCCTCGTATGTCAACTTTCCATTTGAACTCACAGTACCAAGTGACAGGACAGCAGGACAGCAGATGATCGTATAGGGAAAAAGCAATGGTATTGAACCCACAGCAGAGTCTGGGGGAAATGCCATCTCGATGCTCAACGTCCATCATAGAACAATACTGAAATCCTCATGATTCTATAAACCCCATTGTGCACCAACATTTTGTACATCACCTGCAGGCTACAGGCATCACACATCAGGAGAATGTAGACAGGAAAGGAGGGTGCTGAGGCACTGGCACAGGGTGCCCGGAGAAGCTGTGGCTGCCCCATCCCTGGCAGTGTTCAAGGCCAGGTTGGACACAGGGGCTTGGAGCAAGCTGCTCCAGTGGAAGGGGTCCCTGCCTGTGGCAGGGGTTGGAGCTGGATGAGCTTTAAGGTCCCTTCCAGCCCAAACCAGTCTGGGAGTCTAGGTTTCTATGAATGATGCTCACTGTTTCTCCTCACAGAAGAATAAAAAAGTGAACATGGAAATAACGAGGCAGGAGAGAACGGGTGTAGCTGTGCACCATCCCTGCATGCATGACCAGCCCATGGAGAATGGATGCAGATGAGGCCTGAAGTTTGAATAGGCTCAGAGAAGGATTAGACAAATCCACAACCTTTGTGTCAGGAAACCTTTAACTGGAGGAAATACCTGGTAGAGATCACGCTGCACCTGCTCTCTTTCTTTTTACTCTAACTAAGCATCTGTGTTAGCCAGAGGCAGATCACCAGCATAACCACCCCTTGGGCTGAGCCTGTACAGCCATCGCTGCCTTCCTTCCCTTTATGGATGGCTGATGAGGCAGACTAAAGAGTTACTGCAGCCACTTCCAAGACAGCAGAAAATAAAACAGTGTGGAAAGATGTTTAATAGAGTGAAGTTTCCAGAATAATGATGGCAGTCTGGGGCAAAAAGGAACATATGCTTGCCCAAAGCTATATTCATACCTAATAATTCCAAGTGATAAAGAACATGGGAATATACCGCGTGCATTAACAAAAGCACTTCAGCAATTAACTGCTCACCTCTTAGAGCAGAATTTGCCTCCTCCATATCCTTTTATTTGTCTTCTTCTTACACTAGAAATAGCTTTTAAAATGCATTTCCAGCCTTTATTCATTTACATAGCTTTAAAGAAAAAGACATTTGTTCCCCTTATGAATCATGTAATACTATTTTTTAATTTATTCCACCTTTTCCAAGCATCAGGTAAAAAGTATTTAAAAGAAAAGAACTGATTATAAACTACCAAGCAGGACATGTGTGGCTCCCAAGTATCTCATCAGATTCAGCTAGCTAGGTAATGAAGTGGAACTGATGACCAGCTTATTGGCCACAATTAGACCAAAGAACAACAGGAATGAAAGAACCTCATACGTTGAAATCAGGCTAAAATTTATATAGTGCAGGCTAGAGAATTAAGCAGAACTATTCTACTCCCAAATCTTCCCAAGGGAAGGCTGTCCAAATCGAAATCACTGTAATATATTACACAAAACATTGTTGTAATCTTCCTTTTCAAATCAATTGGCTGCTTGGCTCAACTTCTTCTTTTACAAGCCGTCGGACCAGAAGTGAAAATGAGGGATGTGTATTTGTCTCAACAAAAGGTAAAACACTCCGTTCTATAGTTTTAACGCAGCGGCAGAGCCTGTCACAAGGAGACCCACCTGAATGAAGGCTGCAAGATGATGCCCACAGAATTTCAATAGCTTCCTTATCTAATAAAATATAAAAACTTACAATAAAGTTGTGGCTATAAAAAAAAAATCATAGAATTAATCTATATTGTGTCTTTACCATTTTGCTTCCATAATAGCAGTAAAATAGATTAAGGTTTTAAAAGCAGTAATTTTGTTGCTCTAAGATGAGGGTCTTGCATTTTTACGCCTCGATTAAGAACTGCCTTAATTCGCTCAGTTCAGGTATGCACCAGTCTCATAGGTTGACCAGACAAAGAATTAATTCAGAGGGGGTTTTAATAAACCTCAGAAACTTTCTACAAGGCTCATGGATTAAACATGAGTCCACAAAGTTTAGATGAAGATTCAGACTCTGCCAGCAACTCAGGTTAATGGCATACGCTGGAGAGGGGTTCCCTGTGTCCTGCACAGGCACAGGAGAGCAGGGATGCTCAGTCTGCAGCAGCAATTACTATCAGAAAGGCTGTTTGTGCTCCAAATGAAACCATTCAAAGGCTGGACCCTGCTCTCAAAGCCACACAGGCTACAACCTTATCACAAGACAGGTCTTCTGCAAAGCCCACGGTGTTAGTTCAGACCTCTGTATTTTATTGCACATGTACCTGAACAGAAGCGAAGCGACACTGGGGAGCTGTGTGCAGTCCAGCAGCATCCTGGACACATAAAATAGTAAGTAAGGTAACAGCAAAACCAAACAGCTTAGAAAAGCAAAGCAAGGCGCCTCTCTATAATTCCTGAAAAGGATTTATAACCTATATAAACATGGATCATAAACCCATTGGCAAATAGATACAAGCTATTTTGGAAAGCTGCTTAGTTTAGATGTCAGAACTTGGAGTTCTGAATGAATGCAGTGTGGCAAAGAGATCGACTCCCGCTACTCAGGACACATAATACTGTGGCTTGTGAATGTACTGTTTTTTCTTAGCAGAGACTTGATTTTTGATCCTTTTCAATGCTTGGATTCATGTTCAAGGACAGGGCACTCAAGTAATCTTATGAATGCACTTTGTGCTAAATGTCCGGATGAAAGATTTTCATAAAGAAAGAAGCTTACAGCATCTGGCCACTCTGCTTCCATTCAGCACAGTACTGAAGGACTTAAATGGAGATATATACTGAGGGGTCACCACCCAAAGTGTAATATGCATGGCAGGGAAGCTTTCAATCACCTGTCATATGGAGTCAAGTTGCTATAAATCTTAGGAACAAGATGGTTTTTTCTTCACTATGTTTTTATGAGAAACAGGTTACTGATAATAACTGCTCTGACACTTCGACCTACTTCCTAGTGAATTTTGCATTAGTATTTTACTATACATACACTGTGGGGATAACATTTTACTCTCAGAACTGCGTGATGGATCTGAGCTTCAGTGTGCTTTTCTGCTTAGATGCAGAGATCTTAAACTGCTGTCGACATGAGCTCAACGGCTGTGTCTTAGTACCGTATCAGCAGTGAGACCCGCCTGCAGAACAAGGGCTGTGATTCTAAATTGTCCACAATGCACTCAACTTCTGGCGTGTCCCCGTGGCTCTGGATTTTATCTTCAGTCATTTCTCATGTAATTTTTCCATTGCACAAGCCCTTGTAACACACACCCGCTAAGGCAGAGCACGGTGGAGACAGAACGCTATCACAGACTTCTACAGCCACAAAAAAGACAGTGTGCGGACGACAAGGAAACAACCCCAGTGCTGTCGTTTTACAGGTGGTCAGTTGGTAGGGGCAGTTTTCTGTTTCAGAGGAAGGATCTAACTGTATTGTTCAGCTCTAAATCCAGATGTTAGGAGATGCTCAGGAGCTCAGAAGCATGCCAGTTTGTTAGGGCACATCCCTGGTGCCCAGAGGTGCAATCCCCATTCAACAAGATCAAGACATACCCCATATGTGAAATATGTACATAAATAGACTCTCAAATGGAGATTTGTCTTGCCAGCAAGAGGTCCTCAGTTTAAGTCAGTGGAAAGCTTTATGCAGGGAGAACATCAGTGTTTGTTCCTTTAAATTTTAGGGGTTCAAAACATCCCTATATAAAAAGAAAGAGCAAATCACAAGAAAACACAAGCATGGCAGTTCTAATGTAATTTTGAAAAGCATTTCATCTATTTCAGAGGAGGAAATGTTGAGGGAAGCCATGCCATCACTATTCCTTGTGTTATTTAACCAATCCATTCTTTCTAATAAAGAACCAAGAGAAATAAAACCCCATTGATCTTTATTTATTGACTTCCTAGTGAGTATAGTTAAAGTTGACACAAATCAATCACAATAAAGTTAAAAGGATAATATAGCATAATATGACCCAAGATTGTACTGCAAGTTTAATTACTGCAACTCTAAGGTTTAGCATACGTAGAGCAGAGAGGAGAAACACCCAGTCAATAGTATTCAGATGCACACAGGAAGAGCACAAGAGATGCAGAAAGGGATGCAACAGCATGTTGCTAGAGAGGTTCCTACACAGAAAAGAGGTTTGCTTTGTGTAGAACTTTCAGTTATTTCACCAGTATTTGAAGATCTCACCAGTTTGGGCTATTTTTCATCTATTTTACACCTGAGTAGTTGGCATTAGAGCACTACTACGTAGTGCAGCAAGCGTTCACTCAAACGTCTTTACCAACATCACAGCCAGAACCCCCTCGACTCCCTCAAGCAAGATGACACATCTGCACACCATGGGCACTCAGCTGGACATGTACCTCAAACAGAACAGTTCCCCACACTGTGAGCAGTGTAGGATTTATCCTTTCAGTGTGTCACCACACTGTAATTTCAGATACATATATATAGATAGATATACAGTCTTTTGCTTCTATGTTGTACAAGGTGATTTACACAGAACAAAGGGTTTCTTTTAAAAGGTCATCTCTACCCCTTTGCCCTATCCCACAGTTTGTACACTCCTAGTGATCACAGTGTAAAAGAATAGGGAAATTCTTGGTGCTTATAAGCATTAGTAAGTGTTTCCTCAGCCAAAGCAGATAGAAAACTTCGAAAGGCGAGGGGAAATAGGTCTCTTTCTAAGGGAATAAATAGCTCTTTGATTTCCCTTTCTCTTGCATTCGCTGCCATTAATTTAAAACTTTCCAGGCATTCTGCAGGCAGTAAAATGGGCCAAAATATTCTTTGCTGTCAAAAGTAAATCTGTTTATAGTTTTGCTTATGAGGCACACTTTCAAAGACGCTTGGCAAATGGCAAATACACATGCCAATAAAGATCACTTCTGCCTTATGCTGTTTAAACGTGGAAAGGAAGAAGAAACAAGAAGTCTTTTGAGACAGGGGAAAGCAATATTAAAATCACAATTAACAAGACAAATGTAGTTTTCCTCACCAACCCTCTGTTACGTGTCATCTACTGCCGCTACCTTATTACTGTTAACGTCTCAACAGTATGTGTCCTCTCAGTGAGTAAGACTTGTTGCAGAAAGTGCTGTTGAGGAAGCGATGCTCTTCCAGTCAGTGAAATGCTGACAAAGGTCCCTGTCTTTTGAGATCAGAAACTTTTCTGTAAACTAATTTCATGCAGATTTTCCAATATTATCGCTTTTACATTAAGCCTCAAAGGAAACAGCAAACACTGTGTAAGTAGTTACTGCTTTCATCCAGATTCATTCAGATATATACGCAGACAATTCCTTCTCTGCCCTAAAACAGAAAAGAAAACCAACAACCAACAACAAAAATCTGTCTTCAAAGGCAACTTCTTGAGGTGCTGTGTAAATGCTTTCTGCCTGCCTCTTGTACAGAGGTCACAGGTCTCCTCACAAAGAAGAGCATGGAGGAGCCCCAGCCTGCATGGGCACAGGCATGGGCATGCCTATGACAGGGCCTTCAAAGAACAAGTCCTCAGTATAGACCTCATAGCAGCCTTTCAGTATCTGAAGGGGGCCTATAGGGATGCTGGGGAGGGACTCTTCGTTAGGGACTGTAGTGATAGGACAAGGGGTAATGGGTTAAAACTTAAACAGAGGAAGCTTAGATTGGATATAAGGAGGAAGTTCTTTACTGTAAGGGTGGTGAGGCACTGGAATGGGTTGCCCAGGGAAGCTGTGAATGCTCCATCCTTGGCAGTGTTCAAGGCCAGGTTGGACAGAGCCTTGGGTGCCATGGTTTAGTGTGAAGTGTCCCTGCCCATGGCAGGGGGCTGGAACTGGATGATCTTGAGGTCCTTTCCAACCCTAACTATTCTACGATTCTATGATTCTAAGAAGGACATAGAGCAAGTCCAGAGAAGGCCACAAGGATGATTATGGGGTCGGAGCACCTCCCATACAGAGACAGGCTAGGACAATTGGGGCTGTTGAGCCTGGAGAAGAGCAATATTTCTTCCAGTATAATCCATTCTCAGGGTTTTCATTGGGCTTTTTCCTCCCCCTAGACTCCTTAGGGTGGAAATGAAGGGGCAATAGGGCTTAAAGTCGATTCCTATCATTCAGAGCAAGGACACATTTGGGGAAGGTGGAGGGAAATTACGTTGTGCAATTTCTTTTCAGCACTGTCTCCCCTGTTGCCTGGTGATGGTGGCACCCTCCAAGGCACTCAATATCAACCCTTTCAGAAGGACTGAACTGACTCAAACATTGGAATAGAAAGGAAAATAAAGGCAACCTCGCCTAAATCTCCAAATGGAAAACATAAAATTATATTAATTGGCTAATGGCATCAAAACTAATTATCATAGCTATAATTTTCCTACCCAGCCCTTTTTTTCCCCTACTGATAAATAATAATTATCTATTGGCTACTGTAATGTGATAGGGACAAAAGCACAATCCATTAAGATTCAATTGTAGTGCCTACAAGTAAAAGTTTATGCTTTTAGAGGATACCATTAGGATTTGTAGCATTAGGATGGAGCTCTGTAAATGTTTCCTCCATCGTCTGGGGTGAGGAGGCTCACTGGTTGGTGTGATCATATTCCCACTAGTTCTGATTTATTGCTGCAATGGCCTAAGGGCACCAATGAGACAAGGTTTGTGGGCATAGATTCCACCACCAAGGACAGTTGGAAAGACAAACAACCTTTCAGGCACACAAGCCAAGGGTCCCCAGTGACTCCTTATGTGCCATTTGTCCTAGGTAGTGGACAGGAAACCGAGCTGTCCCAGGAGCTGAAAAGGGTTTGGATCCCGAATCACAAACTGGTGCATCCCTTCTCTGGGGAACCAAATTGACCCAAGAGCCCTAAAGAAGCAGACCTCAGCTTTACTTTAATGCCAGCTCCGCCGTGCAGAGCAGAGGCTGCGCCCACCCTCCCTGTTCCCTGGCTGGCTGCATCAGGAAGCAGGAGCGGTGCCCGTAGGGACGATGCTCTCTCTGTCCTCCGCTTCCACCTGTAACAGACTTGTGCAAATGCCATTCATGCCTCGTGCACTGGTGCAGGGCAGCTCACAGAACTGTTTGAATACAGCAGATAAAACACCAGACTCTTCTGCTACAGCCATACGCAGAGCACAGTATTTAAGTCCCAGTCACAATGCCCTACCTTTGCAAATACGCGGTGAGTAACGCTGGGGGTGTCTTTAGTTCTCCTGCTGATCAAAACCAATCATTGCCTAAGGTAAACTGAAACTTTAGCCTTTTGCCATAATGCAAATGGACTTTTAAAATACAAATAGCACTTAGAATTAGCTCAAACTTCAGCAGCCAGTGGTGACATTAAAGAAACGCTTGCCAAGAGCAAATGCTGAGTCATATAAAACCGACAAAATAATATGGGCAGTTATCACCAAAATGCATTATTTATCACTGAAACCCATTGACGCCTGTGCTTACACAGGAACCCTCCTGTGATATTGAAGGCCAAAGTATCTTCTCTCCCTAACAACAGTGTTGTATCTTTGGCAACTCTAGCAGGAACTCAGAAAATCAATAGCACTTCATGAGCAAGGTCTCGGTCTTCTTCTTTTACGAGGATTCTGTCAATGCAAGTGGCCATTACTGTACTTTAAAGGCATGATATAAAATTGCTTCAACAAGATATAAGACACACGGTTTGAAAGAACCTGGTGAGAGTATTTTAGTCAAAGTTAAATAGTTTCATCACGTAATTACTTCTATTGGCACATCTCCAGCTGGATACGCTCATGCAGGGTATGCGCTTTCTGTGAATGGGTGGGGAAATTGGAAGGGAGGTCTGTCGATTTGAGTCAGGTTGATCTAAACAAGGTCAAACTGCTAAAACGGAGCCACAACCAAGCGTCCAGGACTATTGACAGGAACACAGGAACAACAAAGTTGCTGCCTTTTTTTTTTCTCCTCTTTCTTCCTTTTTTTCTTAGCTCAAGTGGTCTGAAAGCAGCTTTGGTTTTATGGCTGAAAAACGCCTCCTCCTGCTTTGCAGACTGGTAATTCATTTTCTAAGGACTGTTTAGAATTTATTCAGGGGGAAAAGGAAGCTGTGCTGGTTCCTATAACTGATTCCCGTTAGATGGCAAAATTTAACTTTTGTATTTGACGGGATTTTATGAATTCCACTAAAACCATTAGCTGGTTGTCTCTTGGTGATTAAATTTAACCACTCCAGCAATACTTTAAACTGATGACAGTCTCGCCTGTATTTATGTTTTCTTTTGTTTCAAATGCTCACATCTCAGGAAACTACCGCATCACAGAGAAAAGAAAAAGGCACTTCTATTGATTCTCTGTGAATAAGAGCCCCTATGAGTACCAAAAAGTCACCTAAAAATAAAAGGGTTAAAATACTTTCTGCATAGAAAGGGCCACCCACGGCAGAGAAGAGATTGAACATTATTTCTTTCCCTGAAAAGACTTTTAAATAGTTTAAAATAGCACTTTAAATAAGTGCTAAATAACTTAATTCTACTGACTTAATACCACTTCCAGGCTTGTCTACACTGTACATGCACCACCTTACTTCTGAGATCTTCTTGTAAGAGTGCTCCTTTCAGTCCAAACTTTCCAGGTTTGGTTATAGTTCAGTAGAGGACCAGTGCCGTTAGACAGATTAGGTGAACCAGGACTTGTCTGTGCTTTTTAAGCCTAAGGAGGCCTCAAAGCTATCTCAAAAGGCTTTGCAGCATCGATTCATACGGTCTCATTTTATGCCCCATAGCATATAACAGTTGTCTTCAGGGTCAGGCTGCAAAAATGCTGCTTTAATGGGTTGAAACATTATTTCATACTGGTTTAACTGGGAATATCAGCTATAGCCACACCATGTAGCCAGCAAGGTCACTGTTGTACAGTGTGGCCATGAACAGTCTGCAGGAAACAAAACACCATTAGTGGGACATAAGTCACTTTGAACCATTTGGTCTGGGAATCTGAGAGCAGTCCTTGATCCTAAGTGAACTGAAACGATTGATATGTTGTATCTACAGAACAAAACCTCTGCTTGTGTACACATGGGCAGATAATGCAGACACACCAGGCAGAAATGAGTTTCCCATCTCAAATTGCATTTAAGGACTTTGAAGACTGCGCTTCTCTACTCTAGTTCAGCTGGCTACCTCACACAAATGAACCGCTTCAAACAGTTTCCTGCTTTTTTTAGCCTGTAATTAGCTGGTCTGAGGTTTAAGACAAGACATATTTAGTCCTGGAGCAATGACAGAAGTAAAAATGAATACTGCATCACCCAGTAAAGTCAGACATAGGGTTTCTGACCTCCATAAACCCCCTTTCCCTCTATTTCCAATGAGACACTCTCATATATATCTCTGAAAGCTATGTCAAGGTCTCTTAGAAATTTTTCTGATACATTCATTATAAGTTCTGTATCTCTTTCTCTCTGAGGCTACTCAGGTGCTTTGGACTGAGGAGTTAAAGGTTCAGGAATATGATAAACAGCATCGATAACACTTTTAAAAGTACTTTTTCTATCTGAAACCTTCCCCCTAAAAATGTCAACTGCTTATGCGTGATATATTAACAAATCACTGCATTTCTTTCAGAGGCCATGATTTTCTAAACCCCACATTAACAAACCTCCAAGCCTGCACCACAGCTGAGGGACAGCAATATCCCCACAGTTAACTATAACATTTTCTTAATCAGAATCTATGCTGAATATCACATCACAGATTGCATAAGATGATGCTGTGTTCCTCGAGTCTACCAATTTCTGAAGTGGCGAGGCACTGGAATGGGTTGCCCAGGGAGGTTGTGAGTGCTCCATCCCTGGCAGTGTTCAAGGCCAGGTTGGATGAAGCCTTGGGTGAGATGGTTTAGTGTGAGGTGTCCCTGCCCATGGCAGGGGGCTTGGAACTGGATGATCTTAAGGTCCTTTCCAACCCTAACCATTCTATGATTCTATTCTATGATTCTATGTGGTAAATTAAGTGTATTTGACTTGTCACGTTTTCTTAGATGCTCCCAAAATGCTTACATTTATAATACATTTACTGAAACATTTTTGTTTTGATGGTTCCTGTTAATTTATGTCTATAAGGCCTCTGGGTTTCTTCTCCTCGATTTCTCTAAGACTATCCTCTCTAGCAAAAGGCATCTCAGTTGCTAGTATGGATCAAGACGATCAGCATGTGAGCTCTGCCTTGTTGCACAACCACAGGGAAAAAGGAAACAGCAAAGAAAATGCTCATTCACATAAGAAAAAGCACCAAAGGGAAAACTGAGGATCAGTCCATCCCATGCCCGCACCCTGGACAGAGAAAGAGATGATGCGATAACTCTGTGGAGCTGCTTCCTTCCTGAAGGACAGGGTGCAAAGCCTGGCTGATGACGATTAGAGGATGTACCTGCTGTGCTATGCCCAAGGATCAGCTAACCAGCACTCTATACAGTGGATTTGGCTTACTAAATACATACATATATTGAAATTCCAGCTATTTATTCCACTTCTCATTCATTTCAGGTGGTGTTAACTTGTGTGCTTTGTCCCCCTACTCTTCACTTAACACTGCCTTAAACTTTTCAATCCTTGGGTGGGAATTTGAGATTATACCTGAACATGTAAGTGCTGTTTTCCAGGAGCTACAAGAGCATAACATGTTAAATAACTAGCCATTAATGTCAAAAAATCAAGTTTTACCATACATTTTTCGGCATTAATTTTATAAGTGCCATAAAACAAGCTTTTTACTGGGTAGTTTTGGTATATAATTTCTTCCACAAGAAGAACAGTTTCTGTATAGTTAACACATGTGGCAGGGTACGGAAGCATAAAAACAACATCGCTGTAAAATTCATACTAAATGATGGAAATAATAACTAGAATACATGCAATTTGAGTAGCAGCCTGAAACAACAAGCAGAGAGTTGAGCAGTGGAAAACAAACTGCAAAGGGAAGTGCCCAAACCCCGAGACCTGAGCAGAAGAAGAGGAGGTGCACTGCATTTTGTCCTAGTTTGTCATTTTTTTGGTCAAAGATACACTTTCTAGGAAGAATTGGAGTACTCATAGGAATTCATAGGATGCTAATCAAGGCATTTTATGGATGTGGAGCTCTAAAGTCTGTAGTATCTGCTAGGAAGGGGGTGAACTGATTTGTGGAGGAGGTGTGAGTGTGCGCTCAGGTAAGGGGGCCGCTCGCAGAGGGAGGCGATGTACATCTGCGCATCTTCGCGTGGGACCGAGCCCTGTAATTTTCCAAGGAGAACAGCACAATGTTATTTAGCACAGGTGTCTCTGTAATTGTGGTACCGAGAGAAATCAGTGCTCAATGGCCCACAGCTTCACCCTTCCACCTGTATAATGTGACAAGTAGTCTGCAATACAGGGAAAAGAGAAGTAGGAACCTGCGCTATCCACAGCGCAGAAAGCGTTTGCAGCTACACACTGACTCTCCTGTGTGACAAATATGTATTCAAGTGGTGCAGTTTCTGCTCAAAACCAAGTTTCCTCAATCGGGAAAGCAGATAATAAATTTAACCCCTCTATAATTTCATACTTGTGTAGCAGGAGCCATCTTGAAATGTTTCTGTTTCTCTCAGAAGTAATTAGGTTCCCCACATAAAAAGCTATATGTCAGACCAATGTAATCTTTCAGGCTTTTTCATTCCACCTACTGTACTTTTAGAAACAATGGAAGTCTTTTCTGAGGACAAATGACATGAATAAGTCAAACAGTAATTTGAAGCAGCAGTGTGAACATCAGCAGTATGAGGCAAGCCTGCTGTATTCCAGTTCCATCCTTGCACAAAGATATGTGAACCCACAAAACGACTGAGCGAGAGTAGAAAACTTCATGTTCAAGGGAAGTAATACTTCTGCCATAAATCCACAGGCAGAACTCTCACAGAAAGAGGACAATTCACTTACTCTTACCCTGCAGGATTTTCTTTTCCCTTTCCACCACTTATATTTCTACTTGGGAACATCCAAATAAAATATTCAAAAGGATTAAAAAGAAGTAAATGTGCTCTTTTGGAGATCAGCTTCCTCACATACATGTTACTAACTTCTGATTGGCTCCAAACTCTAGCTGTTAAGGCTACATACAAGTGTCACTACTCTTATACCCACGTCAAATGTATGGCTGGAAATACAGTCAAACTGCCACCTCCATGAAGACAGCCTTCAGCTACAGAACCACTCGAACAAGAGCCTTGTAAACATCAACACGGAGCATCCTCTGCGTTTAAAGACACAGGGGACACACACATGCAAACACCTTTATTGCCAAGCACAGAGAAATGAATGCTCAAGAACCTCAGTAGCTTTTAAACGTATAGAAAATGAGAAGGGAAAAGCAAAAGTGAATCTGCTCAGTCTGAAAACATGCCACATTTTACACTATAGGCAAACATACAGTTTATGGTGCATTAAAGCAGCACAGTCTTTTAAAAGGGCTTTATTGCATTTTTCCCCCTGAAAAAGATAATATATTTGCTCTGTGTCTTCTCATCCTCTGAGATTTTGGGATAATTCTCCTCTACCAGCAATTGGACCCTGCTATGCAGATCACTTAAGAAGCAACGCTGTCATTCTAAAACCCCACACAGAAGGGCAACGTGGGGTTTTGCAGCAAGTCTCTAATTGCATTAGCCTCGACCATGCGCCAAAGGCAACCACAGGGAAGCTGACCACTCATTTCTTCTTAAAGACAGCAAAATGATCCCAAAGTCTCTTAAAATGAAGAACAAAATATCCGGTGTAAAATATCAAATTGCAGTTAATTTCCAAAATCAATAATTCAGATTTTTTCAATAAGTTTCCTATTAACATTCCCCCACCCCCCTAAATACCATTATTTTTCCCCAGCTGTATAAATAGTCTTAGAGAGTATGGCCCGAATGCACACACCGCTCAGAAAACAACATAATTACAGCCATTTCCAGCAAATGGGTGCCAGAAAAGTTACAAATTAATTGAAGGTTAGCGCTGAAAATTAAATCCTAGTCAACTTAAAGCCATTTTTTAGGCTAGTTCGTATAAAATGAAGCAGGAAGTTCAGCCTTCCCGGTGCTCCATCAGCTTAGTGGAGAGATTTTGAAGGTTCAGCTGAACAAGTGGTTTGTACTGCTCCGTCATGTGCAAAAACTACATTAGTCCCTGTGGGAATTTCTTGTTCTCAGACCATTTCCCAGGTTCTCCAAATGGAGAGATTAACAAAACTTTGGGGTTCATCCCCAGTCTTCCTGGCCATGAACTCTCTCCTGAAGAGAACACCTATTCAGGCTAATCCTGAAGAAGCAGAAAGCATCACTTAAGGACAGTCAGTTTTAGGTATTTCAGATCATTCCATGAGTCCAAGCACAGAAAGAAGGAAAGATACAAGATGCAAGCATCAAGCAGCTCGATTAAATGACCACAGTTAAGCCAGAGAGCCCAAGAGAAACAACAATGTTAAGAAAACCTCTTGCACCCATCCAGCCTGGAAGCAGCCACAGAGCTGTTAGCCTACTTGTTTCTTTGATCTTGCCTTTGTTGGAAGCACAGTGTCTGGAGATGAAGGATCAGGTGGATTTTCATGCTGGAGGCACACATCAGAGATGGGCTGACATCTGAAATTTTAACTCAATTCCCAGAGTTATCTGGAAACATATTCTTACTTTGCATGAAATCCCCAAAGCTGTTTCAGTCTTTGCTTGAAAGCACTGCCCACGTGTGTCTTGGGTTTGTACACTATCCATGGTAGGCAAAACGTTCAAACAGCATCCCAGCAATTAAACCTGAATCTCAGTGTTGTGCCTGAAAGGGATATAAACATGCCCATGTTGAGAGGTAAAATCCAGGAGGCTTTCCAGCATAAAGAAATGAAGCTTTTGGTCCAAGGAGGACGATCCCCTGTTTAGCTCCCTTCCTCTCTTCTGGATCAAAGGACCTCCCTGAGGAGACATCATCTGCTAGTTCAGAGTTTCCACTCCCTTTAGGAATCTAAGCCCTCCTCATCCTAAATGAATTTCAACTTTCATCTCCCAACTCCCAGGGAACTGCTGTAACCATCAAGCTGGGAAGGGACAACCGCTACTTTCCTCCTATTCGGCAGCTAGGAAACAGAGAAGTAAAGAAGTCCCTGGAAAGAAAAGTTAGCAAAAGAGACCAAAAAGACAGTTCCTGAGTGTTTCCAGCATCCCCATGGGAAGGAAGAGGACGGGGTCTGGATGTCTCCATTATGGGCTTTTTATTCTTGTCTATCATCTACCTAAAGTTGAAGGCCTAATAGCAGAGAGAAGAGGCTCCCCCTCCTTTCTTGTTCCTACCTCAATGCCCAAACCACTGCCCAACAGTCGCATCCTACCTTGACACCAAGTGGCACTGCTGAGGTTACTAACATAACGTTACAACAGTGAGAATCTCATCATCAAAACTGGCACAGAAGGCAAGAAAAAAGACATTTCACTGTTGTTCCCCGAGTGGCCATTCCTCCAATATCCAAGTGAAATATCCTTGTTGAGCATAATTAGCCTTTTAGGCATTTAGAAAAACAACTGGGGAAGCTTTAGGTCAAAAGGCTGTTGCAGAGAAAGGCTGGATTTTGCAAACATTCCTGGCAAGTATTTCCTGACATATTCTCAGCCTCTTCATTCCCTGGTTTTGTTGCTCTTTTTTTATCCATGAAGGGTATACAAAGGGCATCGAAAACTTCAGTCAATAGATCCATTATTATGATTGGCTGAAAACCATAAAATGCATCCATCAAGCCATTGTGTTGCATCTTGTGTTAAATTATGGTGATAAATAGTCCTTTTTTCATGACGTCACCTACTAATCTATTCAGGAATCCATTCACTGCTGCCATTATGCATCACTCACGCTCATGCCAGCCTGCTGAAAAATCCCCCACACGACACGGCCCTGCAAGACGGCGCGTTGCTCCGCCGAGACAAATATTTTCTGTTGCTTTTATGTCCTATTGTGAAACAATTGTTTTTCTGGTTCCCAGAGTTACCCCAAGCGTGTAATAATGTCCTCAGCTATCAGCTCTGGGCATTGTAGCTCATGTACTTTTAATTGTTTACAACTTACAGCAGAACTGGATCGAGTCCATTTGTACTCATATTGTTTTATCGCTACAAGATGATACATATTGCCACCTTCTTCTAGGTCAAAATTGAAACCTATGGAGAGTCTTTGAACAGAGAACTAATATTCACAGGAGCTGAGCTGGGGATGTATAGCAATTTTATTATGATGTTTGGGATTTTGCTTTGAATTTAGACAAATCTTTCTTGTATAATTAGATTTCATAACACTTGAATTACAGCTTACAAAACCAGCAATGAACGAGAATAAAAATATTTGGCTAAAATTACTTTAAATCAAATGATTGCCTATGAAAACAAAGAACATTACCAGCTTTAGGGTTTTTTTTCATGTTTCCTTATTATAATACATCCATCTTATCTTTTGTTTAAATAAATTGTCTCTTTCTTTCCTCATTTAGCAAAGAACAGAAGAGACAGGATAAGTTGGGGCCAGCTTTTATAAGACATTGCTCTTACATTTTGGCACTCGCTGAAGAAAATGAGGGATGTTTTCTAAGGATTGCAGAAATACCTTGCATTTACAATTCTCATTTAAAATTAAAAAACAAAACCAAAATTGGGCTCATTTCTTACTTCCAACGTCAATATGAAATAAATGGGAAAAGTAAGATGTGAAGGAGCAGTGTCAAAAGCAAGAACCCAGAGCGAAAACATCCTATCATTTCAGGCTCATACAATCTTCTTTTCTTGTTATTATCAGCAGTACAACATAAAAACAAAACTAAAGCACATAGCACCTCTTCCTGCACAGAATACGCAAGGATCTGCATCACTTCAGGCACAGAAAGCAGCTACTTCTCCCCACCCCCCCCCGCGCCTTTCTCTCTTTGGTGTTTCCAGCACTACTAAATGTTGAATTAAGCCTGGGGGAAGTTGGCTTCAGCTCAAGATATGAACAAAAAGCTAACTGATGTAGTAATGATTCTTCTCATCGCCCCTCTGAAGGAGGGAAGGACCTACATTCCGGATCGAATGAGTGGATGCTCTTATCAGCTGGACTTTGTTCACAGCTGCATCTCAGCACCATCCTTTTGCGTCTGTGGGGTTCTGCTGGTGGTGATGCTGGAGAGAGTCTCCACAGGTTACTAAATGCCCACCCTCCTTTTCCTTATTCTACAGGTTGCAGATCACCTACATTTCATCACTGTAAATGAAGGAAACAGAACAGTCTGTGCTCATCCAGAGGCCAAGAGCCCCAGTGCCACCTGCCAAAAAGCAGCTACCACGAGCTGTAATCACACTACCTGTCTTACACTAATGACAATACAGGAGCAGCGGCACCATCCCACCTGCAGCACAGCGTTTCCTACCTCCTGCTCTGCTGCTGAAACACGTCTCCACAGAATTAGCAGGAGAAAGTAAAAGCTCTTTCACCTGCATCGCTAAAACGCAAGAACAGAAGGAGCTGCCTCCAGACGCACATCAACCTTTTACGGACACCCCTTTTGGCAGCACCATCAAAAACGTGCCGCAAGAAGTAGCTTGGTTCCTTTCTCTTTGCTATTAAGGTGCTGGTTTGTGGGGGGAAAAGCTGAAAAGTGAAAATTATCATTCTAATATTTAGAAGAAGGGATTTAGCCTTCTGAATCATCCCCAAATGATTATGCAGAAGAACTCTACTTAAACCTAAAGCTCACCAATATACTAAATCCTTGTAATAGAATCCGCAGAGCTGCTTAGTGGGAGAGAATAATGCCTTGTGCCCCTTTTTCTCTCGTTCCTGTTGTAGCTCTAACCTCCACCGTATGTCATTACTTTTACTGGTAGAATGATGAAAGGAGGCACTGTACAGTTAATAAATTGTATTGGATTGAAAGGACTAAATACCTAAATATGTCTGAGCATTCATCAGAAAGATCTGAGGTGGAAGAAAGAATTTTACTTCTCGCACCCCTCGGAAGCCCCAGAAACGCAGAAATGCAGCTGAAGGACTGCTGGGGAATGCAAATTGTCAACACCATTTTCAAATTCTATTCAAATTCAAATTCCAGCTTCTGGTGAGGGCCGATGTGCAGTACATGAGGTACACTTCGGGTAGCGTCACCAGGAACATTTATAGAAGCTTGCTTTTTTCCCCAGCCATTGAAAAAGTAAAGCCTAAGTAGGCGACATTCAAAGATGATTTGCAGAATTTTGGCTTTTGCTTACGTAAGCAGACTGTCAGCTGAAACTCCCCACTGAAGATGCTCGCGAGGCTTGAAACTTAGAAACTCACTCAAAGAGGCTGACCAGAACCCGGCATCTGGAGGAGATCCACGAGAGGTGAACAAGGGGAACTGATAAAAGCAGAATCCACAGGAATATTTCCTTCATGTTTGAAATGTCTCAGTTTATAGAATCAATTCTATTGGCAGCCAAAACCAAAAGTCTAAATGCTAAGATACAAATGGGGAATAAATGGTGGGGTTTGATGCAGTATTAATCCAAGAGCAAGGAAGCATCCAACATAGAATCATAGAACAGTTTGGGGTGGAAGGGATCTTACAGCTCCACGGGCAGGGACCCCTTCCACTGGAGCAGCTTGCTCCAAGCCCCTGTGTCCAACCTGGCCTTGAGCACTGCCAGGGATGGGGCAGCCACAGCTTCTCTGGGCACCCTGTGCCAGCGCCTCAGCACCCTCACAGGGAAGAGCTTCTGCCTAAGAGCTCAGCTCAGTCTCCCCTCGGGCAGGTTCAAGCCATTCCCCTTGGCCTGTCCCTACAGGCCCTTGTCCCAAGCCCCTCTCCAGGTTCCCTGCAGCCCCTTTAGGCACTGGAGCTGCTCTCAGGTCTCCCCTTCAGGAGCCTTCTCTTCTCCAGGCTGCCCCAGCCCAGCTCTCTCAGCCTGGCTCCAGAGCAGAGCTGCTCCAGCCCTCGCAGCAGCTCCGTGGCCTCCTCTGGCCTCGCTCCAACAGCTCCACGTCCCTCTTGTGCTGCTGCCCCGGGACGGATTAGGACTGCAGAGGAGTTCTCTCATGAGAGTGGAATAAAGGGGGAGAATTCCCTCCCTTGAACACGCCTGAAACAACCTGTTATTGTGAACAAGTTTCACCAGAACTGTACCAAAGCATATTTTGAGAATGGCACTGAGAGCCTGACTTTCAGAGGCGATAAGCACTTGTTGCTCCTGTTCAAATGGGCCAGGACTGCATAGAAAAATTAGCCACAAAATTTAGGCAGCCTTTTACAGTACACCTTGGTATTTGGTACCATCAAACCCTGATTATAACATGGTTTCATCCTTCCCTATGGTTGTAGCTGCTGATGACCGAGGCAATAAATACCATCTCAAAGAGTGTCACATGAAAAAGCAGTAATTTTACATTTTCAAAACACTATACAGACATTACCCTATCGAGTGCTATTTACAGCCAGTTGCAGCAGCGGACAGCTCTGCTTTACTTTTCCAGGAGATGTACTATCACTCTATGAAGTCAAGTACACTTGTCTTACTCCACTGACTTCTGAGGGACTATTTCTGTGAGGGAAGAGATATATTTATCCCACTGCCTGCTGCCCACTGCATTTACCTGCTAAGTGTCTATAGCAGTAGGTGATAACGTGCTATTCTGTTTTCAACAATCCAGAGTGCAATGGAATACACCATTAATTCTGATAGGTCTGTGAGGACACCTTTGAAAATGTTTTAAAAGATAGATTAGTGTCTCATCAAGGCGGAGATTAAGTGAAAATACTTTCAAATTTGTCATGCAGCGTTGTATCTGTTAGGTTATTTATTATTTCATAACGCATACAAAGTAATAGACCAAATATACTTTAGTGACTCCTCAGAGATACAAACACCTTTTGGTGTATTTAAATATACTGGCCAGCAAGGCTGCAGCCTGGCATTTTGCTTTCTTCCTAAGACAACAAAGAGATTGTCACTGCCTATGGAAACACTGCAGCTGTGTGTGCTGCATGGATTGGTTAAGAAACCTAAATTCCCTCTTCTTCCCCTGGCCAGACACATCCTTACTGTACAGAGCAGCCACTCGTGGTGATGGTGTTGCATCACTTGCCCGTCTCCTGAAGTCTAAATGTGAGACCTGACTTTGGGATGCTGTCTTTCAGCATCTCTGGTTGCCAGGCATTGGGCACATGCTAATCACTTGGATGGAGCTGGGCACCAGCATGGTCCTGCACCACTGAGGCTTCTCCTTCACAGGCTCAAGTGGGGCAGAGGGATGGACAGAGCAGACAGCAAGGCAACGGAAAAAGAACTTCCTTCTCCCTTCTTGATATGATTTCACATAAGCAAATATGGGAAGTAATACCACAGCATATTGTTTGCAATATGCTCTCTTGGCCATAGGGAAAGGAAACAGTTCGGGGATTCTTTTAAAAGCAGTTAGCACGACATATAGTCTTTATATTTTACTTAGACGATGCCTTCCTTCTGCTCGTCTTATTTATTTAGGTTTCCAGTCCTCTTAGCAAGTGTGCTCCTCTCAAATCCATTTTGAATATCCAGTAAATAGAGAGTTCTACTGTTAAATAATTAAGAGACTATTAACATTCATCCTTACAGCTCCTCCCTCCCCTAATTTCCTTGCCCAAATGCTCTGCTGAAAACACAAAGTTCCCTACCGCAACACTTGCCTTCCTCCAGATCTATCTGGAGACAATTAAAGAGAATCAGAACGACAGTGATTATCAAAGGCAAAAGATAATATCATATTCAAAGAAAAAAAAATATATGAGACCTCAAAATAGCTTTACCCAAATATCAAAGTGAAAAAGAAGGAAAGGGAGTTAAAAAGAAATTATTAAGTAATGAAAGGCTTTTTTCCCATGCCCTTCAGATCACTCGTGGCATTCTGGCTTGAAAAGAAGATGACAGAGTAGGAGGTTGTCTAAAATCTTCCACTGGAAACAAACAGGTACAGACAATGAGAGAATGTGATGAAAACTGCGGTTCTCTGCTAAGAAATGTTAATGTACAAGTCAAGCCTATAGAAGGAGAAATCGCCATAAACAACAAAGGGAAAATGTAGATGTGACAGAGGGAGAGATGCCAGGCAACAATCAAAGAAAACAGATAGATAACCCAGTTATTCAGACATCCAGGATAACTCCTATTATCCTCCCATTATTATGAGGATAGTGGCATGTGCTGGGAAGTCATACACAATGTCCCAGGACACACTTGAAACACAGCAGAGAAGCTCTTGACTTCAAGGATCCTATAGTCAGTCTCCAGTGAAGACACAGGGTGAGATATTGCAGATCTAAAGAATATCATATAGTTAAAAGCTGTCAGAGGAGAAAAGGGGAGATCAGCTGTCTTGAGAGAGAAGCCAAAACAGATACAGAAATATACAGAAATTTGGGCTTAACAAGGTTTCGCCACAGAAGATGCCTATGGATGTGACACACAAAATACGTGTTCTCTATATTTACTCCTTAAAGATGTGTGTTTTCTCCCAAATGCTTTATTCCTAGTAAAATAAGCTTTACTTTTGGAAGCAGAACATCTAGTCACTTAGACACTACCCCTACTTCTACTTCTCAAAGCAACCCTTTTGTTACTCTTTTGTGGTTTTATTAATCGCTTATAAATTGCATTCCAACAAAACCTCTGGTTTCATTTCCCAATCTTTGTCCATGTAGGATGACTCCTTCCTTTTAACAGCTAATCTGTAGCTTGCTTCTGCTCTGACCTCGCAGTACCCTTGTGGGATTAAGTCTACCTGTGAGCCAAGTGTGCTCAGTCAGAAGTGGGCGCTAAGTAACAGCCGCATTGCACTGAATCAAGTGCCAGCATTCCCAGTGTCCCCTTCAGGCTTGTTGGTAGCAATACACAGGGAGCGCCACCAGCTGATCATCGTTGAGGAAAAGAGATGGGAAAAGTCTAAAGTTTAACACCTCATTTCCAGCACCCACCCATTCTTACAGACCCCTTGTCCAAACAGGAATCCCAAAAGGAGTGAAAGAAGGGAAGAAATAGTTATTTCCACAGAATCACAAGCTGATACGTTCCCCCTGTGCGGGTGGAGGGAAGAGGAGTATGTGTTTCAGCCTGGTACCTTCACAGCACTTTGTACAAACAAACCTATTTCTCTCAGAAGAGTTGTCACTTGGTAGCTATTTCCCACCCTTTCCTTTATTCCAAGCCCATTTCAGGTACTGTACTTTACACCTCCACATGCAGGTTAAAATATTTTACAACAGCTACGTTTCAACAGCAGAATACAGTCACTTGGTAGACAAAGATGTGCTCAGAACTTCATGAATACATTCAGCAGTTAGGAATCGGGGAGAGAGGAGCAGAGGGAAATGGATTTGCTGTTCGCATTCATTTCGGGGCATGAAACATTTTTCTCTCATTTAAAGAGCGCTATTTGACTAGTTTGACATGTTGAGGATCCAGCTGGAGAGCAGCACCAGATGAGGCCATGCTTACCAGCAACAAGAATATGTCTCCAGTGCATGTTTCCTTGCCAGTGGTTTTAGGAAGTGACAGGCTGCGCAGGGACCCGCACATCAGCTGTTTCATTGTGCTCATTCCACATTTAGGCGCTTGAGAAGGCACATGCTGGTGAACTCACCCAACTGCTAAGTAGATCAGCACTCTAATAGCAAACAGAGGGAAAACTATCACAGGAGGATTAGAGCGATGGCACACCACCTCCTCCAAGGGCTGCACTGAGAAGCAATACTGACCGCTCTATTATGTGCACAGGACCACTGTGATGCTTTGACTACATCTGTGGTAGTAAATTTAGTAGTGTCAGGGAGTACTCCCAGGCACTGAGACAAGATTGTCTACAGTTAGGTTACCAGTACTCCCTTTAGCCCAGCTTGGAGCAGAGTCAACTACTACTCTCCCAACCAATGCAGTTCAAGACTCAATATAGGGTAGATGCCATTCCCAGATAGCAATTTACAATAGTACAGAGGTAGGCCAAGTGCCTAAAGGTTCCAGGAATTAAGAGGATTACACATTCGTGTAAGGTGGGTACATTCGCAACTATATGCTTGCCCAAAATTTCCATAAAAGAAAGGTCTGAATGCACAGGTCTGAAATGGAGGTGACTTCCCATATGCGGGACCTGCTCTCTTTAGTTAAACACATAGTTTAAAAACTCAGACAAAATCACCCTTTCCATTTTCTCTTTCTATTTAGCTGTCCATCCCACCTAGAGTTTCAATTCTTATCCATCACTGGGACAGGGATTTCTAATTTCTGTCATCTGACTTCCACTGGGCAATTCAGAGCAGGTGTTTAATATAAGTACTGTCCTGTACTGTCCTCTGCAGGAGCTTCTCTCTCTGTCCACTGAGTATTGACGAGTAAGTCCATATCCCTAATTTAGATACCACAGTTTGGTGCTTAAAATTAAGCAGAGCTGACATTCATCGGAGTTCACAGTGAGGTACCTAGACTTGCTTTCCACAAGTATATACCTTGATCAACAAGCACCTTCAGGCACAAAGCGATGCCCTTCCCCTTTTCCATGTCTTTGCTTTCTACATCCCTTATCAAGGAGTTCTGGTGGCAAACTTCAAAGAATAAGGTAACCAATAAGGTAACCAATGTTTACGCACCCATCCTCCAGCCTCTGGGACAGAGTATTTCTTTTGCCAGGGGGCATTTTGTCCTTCCCTATTGTATTGAACCTCTTCCTTGACTCCCAAGAGCTGCAGCAAGCCTCTGTCATTTCTAATTCAGCTGCCTCCCCACAGCACATGAGGATTGGCACTGGTCTGCACATACGTCTGCTCATGGCTATGTCCATCAGGCACACCAGCAGCAGTGTTTCTGTAACAGGCAGCTGCTGGCAAGTCTGAGGCCAGAGGCCAACAGAAAGAGAAGGATGCTCGCCCACTTTCCAAGACCAGTCTTGCCTTTTCACCTCTGATTAGTCAGCTCTTATATAAGGTGGCTGGAGGATGCCACTTGTTCCCTGTTTGAGAAGGCAGGTAAAGCTGCAAATGCCAAGGGCAATAGATGCTACCTGGGTTTTCTCTGGATAATCCTGACTGCCACTGATACAGTCACTGGTGGTGTCTTTTTCTCAGCTGTCTTAGGTCAGCACATGCTAAGTAGCTTGGTAAGAAGCCAACTTGGATGTGTCTACAGATCACAAGGAAGAGCAAGGCCACAAGGCTCCTCTGCTGAAGCTGTGAGGTCGGTAATAGCTCCTCTAGTTCAAATAAGTTTTATAATGCACAGAAATACATAACTGTTGAGTCGAACAGGAAATTGCTTTCTCCCTATGCAACTAAGATTTCCAAAGAAGAAAAACTTCTCAAGACAAGAGCAATGAGAAAACTTGCCTTGTACCAACCTGAAATTGCCTCACTAGTATAGAAGAGTAATCTTACAGATTGTACGGATTCTTTCCAAGCTGTATTTCATTTTGCTTCTTTCTAGGTTTTAAATTCTTTTTAATTAAATATTTCTATATGATTTTAAAATCAGACACCCAGTGCTACACTCACCACGTCTCAAATCGGTAACAAAATCCCCTGCCTGGTAGCACAGCTTTAGAGGGCAGTAACAACAAAGTGGGCCCCGTTCACCAGAATAAATAAATGAATAAATAAATGCAATATGGACAAGCAGTCAGAATCTCTGTCAAAGATGTACAGTGCCTTGGGTATAAATCAGTGTAGCTTCACTGACTTTAATGACATCAGGCCAGTTTAAGACAGCTTGACACCTAACTGAGTTTGGGCTGTTAGTTGTACCACCAAAGACATAATCAGCTGCTTTCTGGTGTTTGCTTAGGTGCTGGGGCCAAATACATCTTCTTCATCTGCACCTAAAAAATAGCTTCAGGTCACTCAAAAAGAAAGATAATGTATCTAAACAGTGTCATGGTTTCATTTCAAGTGAGGTAAATTAATCTAGATTTTGGGGGGGTTTCCCAAAAACAAACACCAGGAGTATTTCAGATTATTTTTCTCAAAAAAAAAAAAAAGAAAAAGAAAAAGCTCAGCATTTAAAGCTTTTTCATTACAATTTGTAAGACATCACAGCACTTCACTAACACACTGGCTGGATAATGCTTCTGAGATGCTCTGACCAGCTCTTTCTGACTGCAAATCAGGGGATGTGATTAGATCCTAAGTGGTTTAAGACCTGGCAGCACTGGAAATCTCTTTTGGTCTTATTGTCATACCAAGAAAGATATGCTAGACTTTGGAATCTAGACTTGGAATACCTTTCACATAAACAACAGGAATTGTTTTAGCTTTGTATTCTATACAGACAATCCTCAATTTTGGAATTTTACCCTTCTTGCTTCAAAGACCCACTTTATTCACCTTCTGGGGTATGGCAAAGAGTATCTGTTTTAATTAAGCAAATCAAGAAGTGAGCAGCTGGAAGCTAAAGAGTCTGGGTGATCCTGCCCCTCTACTCTGCTCTTGTGAGACCTCACCTGGAGCATTGTGTGCAGTTCTGGTGTCCTCAACATAAAAAGGACATGGAACTGCTGGAACAAGTCCAGAGGAGGCCACGAGGATGATCAGGGACTGGAGCACCTCCCGTATGAAGACAGGCTGAGGAAGTTGGGGCTTTTCAGCCTGGAGAAGAGAAGGCTGCGTGGAGACCTCAGAGCAGCCTTCCAGTATCTGAAGGGGGCCTATAGGGATGCTGGGGAGGGACTCTTCATCAGGGACTGTAGTGACAGGACAAGGGGTGATGGGTTCAAACTGAAACAGGGGAAGTTTAGATTGGATCTAAGGAGGAAATTCTTTCCTGTTAGGGTGGTGAGGCACTGGAATCGGTTGCCCAGGGAGGTTGTGAGTGCTCCATCCCTGTCGGTGTTCAAGGCCAGGTTGGATGAAGCCTTGGGTGGGATGGTTTAGTGTGAGGTGTCCCTGCCCATGGCAGGGGGGTTGGAACCGGATGATTTTAAGGTCCTTTCCAGCCCTAAATATTCTATGATTCTATGATTACTGCTACCATTACTTGGAAAGATTATTATTTATTTGATAGCACCTGCTGATGCATACTTACTTGTTGTATTGTTACATAAAGGTTCTCAGAAAATAGGAGAGACTTCTTCTAAATACTGAATAAATCAAAATAACAGCAGTGTGTTAATAGAGCACAAAGGTGGGGACCAGCACCGTAAGGACTGGCACCCTCCTGAAAGTGAGTTGTTATTATATGAACAAGGAAACAAAGTAAATTGCATGAGGACCTGCAAATTTTTGTCCTTCCAGGACACTCTCCTTGTGGTTTTATGTCTGATCACAAGGAAAAATGGCTTTTAGTGAAAGGGCTGCCAAACTTTGAGAACAAAATTTCACTTCCGAAAATACAGACAGAAGAAAGTACAAAATCACTGGGGCCAGTGCCTCTTCGGCCATAGAGAACCATGGGCTGAATTCCTCTTTGCTGAATGACCTGACTTTTGAAAGTCTCATGGAAGAATGGTTTGTTGCATTATAGTTTGTAATGTTTCCTCCCAGACGCTGTTTTCCTTAAAAGGTGTCCTTCATCCTCTCTCCCTGATTCATAGCCACATTCTCTGTCAATTCTTTCCCAGTGGAAACACCAGTTGTGCTCCGTGTTCAGCATACAATGTATTCATCACTTCACTTTAAAGGAAACTTTGCCCAGATTTCCCATTTTCCCTATATTCAGAAACTGAACCCATGTTTGGAAGCACATTCTGTACCTCAAGCCATGCCTTCATTTTGCAGTGCACTACAAACACATGCACTCGCAATTCCTTCACACAAGAGCACCACTGGCTGAGATCGAATCAAGCATACGGACCATTTGACATAGCCAATAAAGCCATTTGATGCCCACATTAACACATCCTTTTTGTCAGATGTCATCTGGGGCAAATAGTAGGCAAACTCTTCAGGTTAGAAAACACCGATTCCATACACTTGTTAGGGGCCTTTTAAAAGAAAATGTGCCATTATAAGATAATAGCTGTGTCTAAGGTTCATAAAGGAACATAAAGAAGTGAGGTGTTCAAATTACGTTCCTCACTTGCACTGTTTCTGCTTAACTGGTCATCTATCCAAGACTACCAAATATTGTCAAGTATATTTTAGCACCGCAGAAATGACTGGCAATAGCAGCAATGAGATAGCAACAATGACAGACTGTCCCCAATGAATATCCCCCCATAATAAAACCACACTTATAATCTGTGCTCCTCCCCTGTTTTCTCAAGGCATCATGAATCTGAGACTCAAGTACTGTAAATCACTGCAGCTCTGCGGTGAACACCAATTTAAAACAGCTAAGGATGAGTCTTTAATGAGAGCTGGTTTATCACTATTGTTCTTATGCAACTGTTACACAGAAATGCCATAGGAAGAAAACATGAAAAAAAGCCAAGTGATGTAGAAGAAAACAGAAATAATATCAAATAAAAAGCTGGGACATGGAAAAAGCTCAAGAACCCAACCTAGTGCCCAGGTATGTTGCTTCTGCACCGTGGCACCTGGGAAGCCATAGGGCTCTGTAGGGAACACACAATCTTTGTGTTGTCATCGTGTTTTGAACTCTGTTGCAGGACCCAGTGTCATTGATCTGAACACACAAAGTCTGGAAACACCACAGGCCGATCTGGGGAAATCAATGGCACCTTTTCTACAGCCACAGAAGATCTCACATGCAGAACAACCAGTACAGATCCCACACTTAAGCTGGGAAGCAGGATTTAGGGAGACAGCCCTTGGAAGCAAACTTAGAATAACAAAGACATCAAACAGCTCCATATAATATCTAAGGATATTTTTCTGTCCTGCTTCTCCCACTTTCCCCTTTCCATCCATGATTCAGTCTCCTGTTAGGTATTTCTGGAGGCAAGAAACTGACTCCTTTTCCAAGCAGAACTGAAAAGCAACAGTAAGAATATGAGCTTAAGCAGGAGGGTGCCTCGGAGCCCACTGTGATGAGCAATGGGATCCAAGCTCCGGAGCTAGCAGACTTGTGCTGCACCCAGGCATTTCTTTGTATGATCTGTTTTTATATTTCCTAACAGATATTGCTAGATTTGCACATAAGCAGCTCACACACCAGCATAATTGCTACAGGGAAGGCTTGGTATACATCCCATCCCCTCCATCCATTGCGCTATGCAAACGGTTTCCAGCCCGGATTTGGAGAGGTGGGTATTGAGTTTTGAGGCAACTACCCGTTCACCAGTAACATATGTACGTGTTGGAAATGACACGTCTCTTTTTCCCCAAAGATCTTCCAACTGGTTCCCTAGGTATTTAAATAGGAAAACCAAATTTGCTAATATAACTCAAGTGTATGAATTTGATTTTATCGTGGTTATTGTGTTCCTTAGGTTTTCCAAAAATGGGGAAGGCTCAAAGTCTTCCCAAAAAGGATTAAAACCCACAGGGGCTTATAGATAAAAATCACATGTACAATTTCATGTTAAGTACTAAAGAGTTACTGGCAATTAAAACAAAAAACACAGGACTTTGGTAATCGCTGAATCACTTTTTAATGCAGCCCTTCCACATCTAATGTAAGAATTTTTAATTTCACAGGAGCTTTGCTTATTATTAAACATTTCTGAGGTTTACAGCCCGAAATCGTGGCTGTTTTGTTTCTGTATACAGCAACTCTATTGTTATGATTTAACCTAAAGAACACCAAATTAAAATTGATTTACTAAATAGGTTAAGGATAGCGTACTTATTCAAGATTTCAACCCTATTTCATGCTTAGACAGGCAGATCTTAATTATACACCAAAGAATACAAATGTTATTAGCATGATAATAATTATTTAGAAGTCGTCCTCTTTAAAATAAAATTAAAGCACTATTGTCATTCGTGCAGCCACATTTTTCAAGAGAGTGACAGCTCCGCTAGTCCAAGATATGTTCAAAGAACATATACAATATTCAAAGCTGTGCAGCCGACATGTTATCAGGATAAGCTAGAGTAGGTACTGCCAGCAAGGCACTACACACTAATCATTATGTCCTAGGCATGGTACTACATGCAAATACAATCCTTTGGTGACATTTTGTCAAATATTTTGAGGTTTCTGTACTTATCGTTTCTTTCTCCCTTTGCACTCATTAACATAGAGGCACCCAGCAACCCGAGGGGCGAATTGTTTGTGCTGCGGGTCTTCGGGAGGAGAACCACCACGACGAATTAATGAAAGGGAAACGCAAGATTTAAGTATTTCCAAGTCGAACACACAGATGGGTCGAAGGGCAGCAAATTGCACTTGGCGTTTGCAACCGGGTTTCCTCCTCACCCGATGGAGGGAAATGCACAGCCTCAGCCTGCATCAGTGCTCCAAGTGGTGTAAACACTACATCATATAGTCCCCGGCACGTGACGCACACTCGATAAATCAATTTATAGGTCCTGCATTTTCCTAGCCCACGCTGCAGGTCAATACTCACTGTCAATGAGCCCATATTCTATCAGCTGGAGAAAATGTAAAGCCGGCTCAGGACTAAACAGTTGGCTACCGTACAAGCGATGCATTTCTCCACATTGATTTGCCAGAAGTGTTTTCTGTTGTCTTGTTGCTCTAGGGCTGGCATTTTTAATTATTTCTGAGACAAATGGATCATTCATACCCAGGAAATCTGTAGGGCTTCTCGTCAAATTAATAAAATAATAATGAAAGTAGTCATTTTGCACTGCAAACTGTCAAAACACCTGAAAAGCTCTACAGTAATCTACATGCCTAAGCAAAGTAAAAATGCTTCCCCGTGTTCTTTTAAATCTTAAGTCCCGTGACATAAAATAGATTGTATAGTGTCCATTGTATACAATGACACCTACTGTGACAAAACCGACTATGTTTAATGACCTTTTTAAATCTTATACCTAGAGTCCATAAAAGCATTGTAATTCAGTTGTAAAACACACTTTAATAATCAAAATGCAGCTGTTAAAATAGCATTGCTCATAATTCTAACTTCAGGCAATTTTTTTTTTTTTTTTTTGTTTTTTAATGCAGAAGAGCAGACCACAGTTTAAAATTCCTATGAGGTCACTTTTGGCCATTACAGTGTTTTTTTGCAACTTAATAATAGATGTTTTAAAGTTTAAGTGCAGCCTCAGGCACTCATAAGCATTTATTACAAATCGCTGGTTGCCTCCCTTATGCAGAGAGGAATAACATTTACATACAGTAGCACAGATTAATAAGATAAAAAATTTGAAGAAGCCGTCAGTCAGGGAGTGGAACTGGTGCTAATAAAGCCCACTATATTCTTCGGAAATATCAAGCCGTCTGTTCCAATATTTTGCCATTCCCCATGAGGTATACAAATCCAAATCAGATAAGACTCAAGCAATGCCAAAGACATGCTGCTCTGCTCTCCAGTGGCATCCAGCTGAATCTTTTATTTATCTTCAGAGCAATTGTACATTCTCCTGTACTAAAGAGCGAAATAAACCCAACATCCCTCATCGGAAAGTTCCATAAAACGGGGCCCACTCCTTCCTTGTTTGCTAAACCTTGATTAGTAACTACAACGCAGTGCAAAGTATGTGCTCTAGTAAGTATAGCTAAGGGCAGGCGTGGGGCCGCTGTAGCAAAGGCTAGTGAAAAAGAGCTACGTCTTGCTGTACTTTACCCTGATGCTCACATGAAACAGAGCACGGAGGATATCAGATTGCTTAAGCAAAGGAAATCCAAGTAGTCTTACACTTCTGTGCTTTCTATTCGAAAGGCAGCCGGGCTGCCAAAGACATTAGGCGAGGGGAAGCACAATTCTTGTAAACCAGCACACACAATGTGGCATTATGATTAAACTGCAAAGGTACTTGTTCTAACAAATCACTTTGTAAATCAAATAAACTACAGCATAAAAAAAGAACATAAAATCATTTCTGCACCCTTGTAATGCCAATAATTTTAAAAGCACGGCGTTAAGAACAGGAAGTCAGGAGGAGACCAATCCGTAATTTTTAGTGAGATTTCTCCCATGGATAAAGCACATTTATTTACACGAGTATTTGTCTGATTCTCCTCCTGAGCAGGGCTGTGCATTGAAGACAAGGGGGAAAAAAAAAGAGCTATGGTTTCCGTCTCATTTTTCTTCAAGAACACTGTCATATTAACATTGAATAATTACTAAAAATTGTAATACACTGGTGTAATATTACCTTTTGCCAAATTGCATTAATCAAAAAGTGAGCCCACTGCAATCAAGTAATTAAGCGCAAAAAAACCTCCACATATTTGCATAGCATCTCTGCCCAGGATTGTTTGCTGCACCGCAGTGGCTTTAATTCCTGCATGGGGGTTTTTTTTGTGTTGTTTTGGTTTAGTTGCAGAGATGCCAAGCTAAAGGGTGAGTAAATAGGAGTAAAACACACCGAGTAGTGAAAGAGAAGTGGCCAGGACCAGGCAGGGGATGACAGCCACCTTGCTTACTCCGAGTATGCACACAATCAAATGAATCCTGCTTGACCTCCTCAGGAAAGCAGACTATTGTTCACCAGGAGAAGTAGTAAACACGGCTGCTTAATTACACACCAGCAGCACTCTGCAACGTTGGGCTTGCGACACGAAAAGAAGGAGTTTCTTGTGCTGGTGGGTTTCTTTCAGGGGATAAAAAAAAGCCCGCATTTGTATACATAGTAAAAGATCATTTCAGGTATATATTAAACTGGGTAAAGTCAGAAAGAGCTCCTTTGTATAATGTCACAAAGCAACCTTTAATGCTAATAGAATGACTGCACACACAATTATTTTCATAGCCTTTTGTCTCCCAAGTTTATTTTAGAGGTGAGCAAAGGTTTCTTTCCCAGAGCAGCACCCAAACTTGTAGAATCGCCGTGCCAAAAGATCCCATTCCTTAGGAAGATGGATTTTATTAAAAGAAGAGACTTTTTGCTGATTTTCCTGTTGTTGTTTGTCAGAACGGTGCCTGCAAAGCGCGGTTTCTTCCCCCAGCCTAGCCCAGGCTAGCTGTGAATAGTGCCCATTTTGAGATTAGGAGATTAGGTTATTCATCACTTGAGATGCTCCCTGCTGTGCTGCTACTATCAGAGCGCAGCCAAATCAAAACATCTCTGGAAGGCATTTCAGAATAATTGAATGCATCATAATTTCCCTATTAATACATATCTCATATTACAGATTATGCATGAAATGTTCACATTATCTGTTACTTTTTGTTAACGTCTTGCTCCTTGCCAGTAAATTTAATACACAGAGTGAATCAGCATGCCATGATGAAGGGATAGGTTACTGATAGCCATTTTTTCAGGATTCAGTAGAAAATTAAAGTAAATCGATCATTTTATAGCCCCACTGGAATGTCTATAAGGGCATGTTGCTAAGCAAATGGTAATTTAAATGTACTGTGTAATTTTTCTAAGCAATTTACTGAAAGCAGATTTTATTTCTCACTTACTTAATATCAGATGCTCTTTATCTGTTAGTGCATGATGTATCAGTTATAGAAAAATTATTAATCTATGGTTTAATCAAATGGCAAATACACAGTGATTTGACAGCCGGTTGTATACATATGAGGATGTCTTAATTCACATGAATTACAGTAATATCACTTGCTATTATCTTAGGAGACACAGGATGATTAAATTACACACATAAAAAGCACAGTAAGTTCCAGGTAAGTCAGCATCAATCCTAACGAAGCAGCAATCCAGCTGTCTGTTACATGTCACAAGAAAATAGTAACACTTTTCATTGTTATTTTATTTTCTAAGCAGGAATAGATCTACTCTTTTAAAAGTTAGGTAGGAACTGCAAATCCAGCCCCTTTAGGGCACCTACAGAATTCCCCAGAATTCAGTATGATATTGCGAGCACGAATATTGGGATGGGCTTGAAAATACGGCACGAACGTTTCAAGGCACTTCATGACCAGCTGGGTGGGATCTGTGCCCAATTTAGATATTCAGTGCACATATAGTGCTTTTAACAAAGAATATTCAACATATACCTCAGGTAACTCCGAGCCCTTCTGTAGGCAGAATGCCAGTTGGCTTTCAGTGCAACTTGCGCCGCAAAGGCAGAAGGGGCAGGTTCATCAGAGGATTTTTACTTTAAGAATGATTCCAAGTATGTGAATAGCTAAAAAACCAAATAAGGCCATAGAAACCATAGAAAATAATCCCTGTCTTCCCCCCCCAAACTCTGAAATGTGCTTGATGACAACCTTCATTTTTATGAAACACAAAGAAGTCTCCATTTATCCTTCAGGTTCCTTACAATGAATGTAGGGTCCTCCTACTGCTGATGCACAAAATGTATTATTGTCATTAATGAAAAAGTTAATGGGCCATTTTCTTATATATCAATTTACATTTCACAATTTGAGTATACAAATGATATGTACAGCAGAGAGCTGATTATTTTTGCTCAAGGAAATAGTTTTAATGTGTTTTATGGACATCAAATGTTGTGAATAATGATGCATCCACAGAATGCAAATAGGATGACAGTTCTTGTGCTGTGATCAACAGTCCTTGGATAAAAGGTCTGCAGTGACAATAATATTCTGTGGAGGGTCTGAACAGTAAAAAATGGGAAACAAGAGGATACCGTGATGTTCAAAATGTACACCAGGAGATAGATTTGAAATTGTCACTAACGTCGTTATTTCACAAGTACAGTGTAATGGCAATTTCCAAGTGAAATATACTCCGAAATCCCATTTTATGCCATGGTGTTTCACAGCAAATGGATTGCGGAGCCTTTTTTAATAGCTTTTCTTTTTTTTTCCTCAGGTTGCAACTTTTGTTTTTAACCAAATATGCTTATCTAGTGCGTGCCCTGCGTTACGGGAGGCCAGCAAAAATTTATTAGTAGCATCTCCCAGACGGATTAGACTGTTAATCTTACACGACAGGCTGCATAGGTAGGAGTGACCACAGCACATCACCCCACGCCATGGCACGTGGAGAGGGGCACCATCCCTTGAAAGAGCCAGGGTGGCCCCAATACCATCTCTGTGAAAGGCTGCTTTTCCTAGATGAAGAATTCCACTAATTCCCAACGGGAGGACACAAAGGGGACTGTTTGCATTTGTAAGATGAAGCGGTCAACACATTTGGTACCTAAAATCACACTGATTCAAATGCAGGCAGCATTGTCTAGGAGTGGAAAGCATGAGAGCAGCTCTGCGTAGCAGAAGAGCTGACATGCACCCCAGTTATGTGTGCCACAATTCCCTACCACACTCCTGAGGAATATTTCATACAACATATTAGAAAGATACTTGAAAAAGAAGCTCCAAGGTACATGATGCAACCAAACTAAAGCGCTAAAGTGCTTCCTTCCACAGCACTGCACTGATTTGCACCAGGACATGTTTGTAGATTGCTACCAGACCTGCAAACTGCTTTCTAGAGTTTCTCACTCGGGCTATAAAAAGGGGTGCAATTATTGCAGTGTTTAAATTACCGCTTATGCTGGAGCAATCCCTGTTAAAACACAACATGGGATTTCTCTTTCTTTCCCCCCCAAATCCAACGCTGATGAACAAACTCTGCTGTGCCAGCACTCCGCAGGTAGTTTCAGATTTCAAGATATACTACAGTTACAGTGGCCTGTGTAAATCAATCTGAGCCCATGCTATTAGAAACAGTCACCCACCAGATACGCAGCTCATAACGGGCTGGAGGGGGGGAACTAAGAACAGATGTTGTGGTGTGGTTCACCTTTGCTGTGTGCAGTGCTGCAGAACCACTGGCTATGTCAGCTGCAGGAGAAAGAGAGTATGAGGCTCACAAAGAGTTTTTAAAAGGCATTTTGAAAGGCAGAAAGCAAAACTGGTCTGTGAGCATAGCCAAAGCAGCACGATGCTCCTCTCAAGGCTCAAATGTTGCCAACAGACAACTATACGCCACATGCTAACAAGTACACAATAGTCTGTGTGAAACCTCTGCCAACATACTTTTCCTTAGTCTCCCTGAACTACTGGGTGTTGCACCTGAGCACCGTTATGAGGGAAGAAAATATAGAGCGATTGGATGTTCATTGCTGTGTGCCTGAATTAGAAACAAGGTGATAACGAGAGCTGTGCATGAGCTGAAATACTGTGTATAGATACAGAAACAAGAGTGGGTTTGGGAAACCTCCAGGAAAGTACAGTGGGCAGCTTCCAACAGATCTTCACTTTGCAGAGTTCAAGCCCATGACATGGAAAGGCACCAGACCTCTGCCTAGAAATCAGAATCGCGCACAAATACAAGTTGATGTGATTCAAGTGATACAAACTGCCATGGCAGAGCCAGGACCTTGCTCTCTAGTACCACCCGAGGTTCCTTCTCAGGAAGGAAACGGGACTGATTCTCCTTTAGGCATATCCCAGCTACCCCTTATGCTGGACCACGGGTGCGGAGTTTGCTCGTGGCACTTTCAGTTTGCATTTACGTAGGCAGGAGGACAGCAAAGCCTCTTGCCCATCTCTGATGCTCTCTTTACAATCAGATTTAGGCAGGATACATTCGCCACTACTCATCCTTGTGTTTAGGAGACCAGTGCCAATTATTCCACATTTATAACAGTGTAATTCAGATGAAGTCTATCTGGTCACATCAACAACAAAAAAATATCCCATTTTTTAGGCTAGCGCTGAGTAATCTGATTAAGCATGAAGCAAACCATCGGCATTTTGGATCCCACAGAATCTCTTCACAAATACTCAGTTTCTGATGTTGACCATTATGCTGAATCTCTATAGTATTTTAGCAGCTTTACACACAAAACACAATCCTGGAAGCGTTTTAACTATACTTTCAGCTGATCATCTCTACCAAGCCAATATCACATGAAGTGACAATTCAGTGCCATCACCCTGCTCCTTAAATTAGCATATCTCGTTTCTTCCAAACCTCCTTCCAAGGAAACAAAGCTCCTGATCAGAGAGGCAAAGGGCTCATCTGACAGCACTAACTCACCCTACAGCAACTGCCACCAAGAAAGAGAAGGGCAGCTGTCTGCTTTGAGCTCAAGCTGGTTGTTGTAACACACCTCCACTGGTCCCATCTCCAGGCTGAGAGGGAGATGCTCAGAGCCTCTCTGAAGTGAAAAGAACACAGAGGCTTCAGCCCACTCACAGAGCTCTGGGCACAGCACTAACGTGATGCAGCCAGGGCAGGGAGAACAAAACAGGCACAGGAAAAACACAGAGAAAAGAAACATCCCCCCAAAGTAATGCCAGTTAATAAAACAAAGCCATAATTCTCCTCAACATGACGGGCATAATCTTGGGTTTTTTGCTTTGAAGTTAGTAATCCATCCTGAAAAACAGAACAAAATATAACAAATATAACAAATGGTCATGGCTGCACACTGATGCATTTGGTAACAATACAGAACCCTCCACTGGCAAAAAACACTTGGACTTTGTAATCAAGAGTAAGATTTACTGTATTTTAGGATACATGCATTGAAATGCAACTTCTCTGAATAACACTAATAATTCTCTTTGCTATCATTCTGTATCAAACTGTAACCTTTGTCAAGGAAGCTGAAAAACCAAGAAAATCTGATAAATGCCTTCATCCAAACAGAAGAGGTTTCTGGCTTTAACTTCAGATTGATAGCTGATATTGATTGCATTCTGCTCCTAATCACAAAAACATACATCTCATAGATTACAAATACACATTCTGGATGGACGTATTTCCTCTAAAGACATTAAGAGGATGTTTTCTCTTAAGTATATGGTAAAGTGTGTTGATGAACAAGGATAAATACTGGTTTGCCTGTGTCAAAATGAATGCCTAAATGTTGGTTTATTGACTGCAGGTCACCTTTATGATTACAAAAAAATACAAAGAGCATGGATGTATTTTCATTTATCCATCTCTTATTCTTTATTATTAACTTCCTAAACAAAATCACAGCATTTTTGGTAATAAGGAAGAAATACCACTCTAGATCAAAATTAGTAAGGACAGCATCAGCCTAAATGAAGGGCAGCATTTTGTCTAACATTTTTTGGTAGACAAAAATGTTTTAAGCATAATCTTTCTTGTACTTTACACTACAACCATGTTCCGTTCTGAGGTGGAAAGAGGGGATTTAAATTAATGAATCATAGAATCATAGAATAGTTAGGGTTGGAAAGGACCTCAAGATCATCCAGTTCCAACCCCCCTGCCATGGGCAGGGACACCTCACACTAAACCATTCCACACAAGGCTTCATCCAACCTGGCCTTGAACACTGCCAGGGATGGAGCACTCACAACCTCCCTGGGCAACTGATTCCAGTGCCTCACCACCCTAACAGGAAAGAATTTCCTCCTTAGATCCAATCTAAACTTCCCCTGTTTAAGTTTTAACCCGTTACCCCTTGTCCTGTCACTACAGTCCCTGACGAAGAGTCCCTCCCCAGCATCCCTATAGGCCCCCTTCAGGTACTGGAGGGCTGCTCTGAGGTCTCCACTTGTTATTTTAAAAAGCCAAGATTAAAGATCATGCAAATAGCAGCTTTGATTTTGGTATCTGTATTCTAGGAACTCATTACTAGAAGTGAGCAACTAGAGCTGGCCCAAGGTTTACCTGTTAGCCAAAACTCCAGCCTGATCTGCTGACAAGATAAGAAGTCAATGACAACACCACAGCATCCTGCAATTCCCGTGCTTTAACAATCAAGATACATTTCTTGAAGCTTTAAGTCTAATAAGTCAATGTCTGAGGTGTATCAAGGTGTACTCTGGGTGTGCAGCACAATGCCTAATTCACCACAACCTGCCTCCCCCTCCAAAGTCATCAACTGAAGGCTTTGCTACTGGAGGTAACTAGGAAGTAGCAGCTTCTTCTGGGGAGCTCTAAGCAATCTCACCAGAGGAGCTGGTTCACCACCATTGCCTCTCAAGAAGCCTTAAGAGATGTGCTTCCCTGGAGCAGCACCAGTGTGTATGGACACCCTGCTTCACCTCCACACGTGTAGCAAAGGAGTAGTAATTTCTGAACAATGTATTTACTTAATTATGCCAGTGGGTATCATTTTCACATTTTGCTTTTTTGTGGCAATCATCTACTTCATTTTAAAGGTGTAAAAATTGAACCTCGCGGAGGTTAAACGGCTTGTCAAGAATTACTGTAATCCTGATTCTGACACTAACTAGCTGTGCCAATTTGGATTTGTCACTTCATTTCTCCAAGCCGCTCCTTCCCCGTTCGTAATGTCACTTCCAAACTTTATTTAGTGGCAAAGTGCTAATGTAAGTGCAAAGTATTACTAATCCTGTCCGCGGCAGACACTGGGATGTAATTCAAGATCTTCTGGCTCCCGGTCCTGTGCTTAACTCTCTAGATCTTGAGATTGCTGAGGTCTGGCTTCCCTCTTGCCTTTTTTTCATGTGTGCAATTTCAGACAAAGGACTGGGGGGTTCTATTATGAACCTTGTTGGGAAAAATATTCCTGCCAATTTTTCTTCTGGATACTCACTGAACAAAAAAAGAACAACAACTTTGCAACTAGAGAAATAGAACGTTGAAATGTTTTGGCCAGTCCTGTTCATTAGTATGCTGCATAATTGGCAGTAGGAGTACATAAATATAGACAGAAAGACAGAGAAAACCTAAATGGGAATTACAGGCTGCTGTTTTAATTGGGCTGGAAGGGGGAAAAGTAGGAAGAGATGACCCACAGCTCTGGTGTTTATTAAAGCGATCGTCTTCCTGCCTTAGCTGAAAATTAGGGTGCAACCTCCTTGCAGATTGTCACATTTCCACTCATCTCACAGGAGGCCACATGGATCTGCAAGCACCGAACAAAGTGGGGCACAGAGGCGCAGCCACAACCCAGGAATCCTTTGTTCCATGCAAGGTTACGGCCACTTTTTGGTAAGTTGTATTTGGGTTGTAAACATCTTCTGTCTCAGGTTTTCCTCCGGCCCTCCAAGTAAACAAATTACCACAGGGCACAAATGTGTGCAAATCTGGCAGCTGTTTTGGTGCTGGAAGACAGGGATGGGGAGCAGAATGAAGCCCCCATAGACCAAGGAGAAATGGTCGGTGATGGGATCCACCCAAGGGTGCTGAGGGAGCTGGTGGAAGTGCTCACTGAGCCGCTTTCCATCATCTACCAGCAGTCCTGGCTCACTGGGGAGCTCCCAGTTGACTGGAAGAGAGAAAATGTGATGCCCATCTACAAGAAGGGTTGGAAGGAGGATGCAGGAAACTACAGCCCTGTCCTCCTGACCTCGGAGCTGGGGAAGGCCACGGAGCAGATGAGCTTTGAATCTCTGATAAAAGAAGCATCTGACGAGGACTGATTTCCCACACTTTCATTATAAACGGTTGCAAGTGGACAATAAACACATGATGCAACACATTATTCCCTTTTGGTCTGACTTTTATTAACAGTTCATTTGATTCTCCTTGCTTCAAGTGTGTATCTTTCTTGAGCATTGCTTTCTTTGTATTTACTGTGGAAGGTACCTACACGCTTTAGCACAGGGCTATGAAAAGAGGAGCTCCGACAAAGGAGACCACAAAGTTCTTTATGGCTTACAACTCTTGTCATTTTTTTCTTCCTTGCCCTTTAGCAGTTAGTTTAACAGAAGAAGAAAGAGAACAAAGAAACAACCATCAGTTTGTTATTGGCCATCAGAGCTGCGATTTGTTTCGTTAGTTAAGCAGCCAGTATTGATTTCTAGGGCAAAGGCACATTGCATAAATCTTCCATTTTCAGTACAGGAACAAGAGAGCGTGTTTGACCCATTGTTTTGTCCTGTAAGAGGCAGTACACTGCATTTCAAATCCACACGGTCTTCTACACTGCAGTGAGTTTACTACAGCCCCGCTTGGGTTGTTCAGACACGCTGAAGCAATTCATGGGGTAGATGTGCAGCTTGCTTAAATAGCTGTAGTTCCTATGGGCTTGGGGAAACACTGACCAGTTTTCACAGCAGAGGATATGGCTCACTGTATGCAACAGCAAAGGGCTCGGCCCTGGTTCCCTGCAAGCAAGTACAGGCAGGACGGTGGTGTGGGCTTTGGAAATGGGCTTGGAGTCTTTGGGGGATGCTGAGGCTCACACAGGAAAGGTTAGAACTGGGCACTTTCCTGTTTGTTTAACTTCACCAGCTTCCTTATACAAAATCCTATTTACTCTGCTGCTCTTCTGTGGCAAGAAGAGTAAATATTAGCTTAATGTAGAGAATCTAAGTAACACTGAATGGAAAAAAAGAAAGTAGCAGGGGAGAGGTAAGAAAATGTGCCTTTAACTCAGACCGAGTGCTTTAATTTGACTATTAATAATTTTTTGCTTATTTTGCACTTGCATCTGGAAGTTCCAAGCAGGAATAGTGCTATTATCAGGCATTAAACAACCTCCTCGTGAGAGACAGACAAAATAAGGGCTAAAAAGCATTGATACTACGGCATTTTTACAGCTGCTTGTTCATTCTGAACCCAGGAATGGACAGATTGCATGTCTTGTCTGCTACACCCACAGAAGGACAAGGGGTGATGGGTTTAAACTGAAACAGGGGAAGTTCAGATTAGATTTAGGGAAGAAGCTCTTCCCTGTGAGGGTGCTGAGGCGCTGGCACAGGGTGCCCAGAGAAGCTGTGGCTGCCCCATCCTTGGCAGTGCTCAAGGCCAGGTTGGACCCAGGGCTTGGAGCAAGCTGCTCCAGTGGAAGGGGTCCCTGCCCGTGGCAGGGTTGGAGGTGGAGGAGCTTTAAGGTCCTTTCCAACCCAAACCATGCCACAATTCTGTGACACTAATCCCCGAGTCCCCAGTCTGATGCTTTCCTCCCACATTGGCATTTATGGCATGTTCAGCTTCTATTTTGAGTGCCTTACTGCAAGCTATACAAGCTGTCACTCAGGTATGCAAGTGAGGAAGTTACATCTCCAGTCTGTTTGTGGGGAGCGGGAAGGCGTCCAGTTCCCTGCTGAGAGAGCCACTCATCTTCTGGGAGTGACGGGGAGAAGAGCAGGCCTGCAGTGGGGCTGGGTATTTTAAGGTGAACTAAAGAGTTAAACCAATAAACCAGGGAGACTGGTTTCTAAAGCACCGTTACCTTTCTCTCCCGTGAGTTAACAGGGTTGCTTTTTCTTCCAGCTGCCACCAAGCTTATTACAGACTAATACTTTATGGCAGTGGATTAAAGAGATGAGATTTCTTCGAGATACAGGAAAGCTAAAACATGGGGGAAAGGGAAGCGAAAAGTTAGTGTCTCACTGGGAAGCGAGCTGGGATCATTAGCTGTGATAGCACAAAATGAAACCTGAGGCAGAAGTGAGAAGGCTGAACTTCACAAAAAGTAAAGCAATCACATAGTTTTCTTTATTTTGAGATTCAGTGGGCCCAACCCAGTGACTGCATAAGCAGATGAAAGTGTCAGTAACTTCCATGCTTAAACCACTTCCAGTGTTTTGATCTGTTCCCAGTACCTTACAGAAACAGAGGAGTCACTGCAGCAGGACTCAGAATCAGCATGACTTCTGCCCGTCTTAAACAACAGTGAGAAAAGGGGGCTTTTAATTTAGGAGAAATGCCAGATTCCCTGTCATTCAAATCCGCATTGGTAAACCACTTTCTAAGGCTTCTTTCTCCTTTTTGTTCAGAAACCTGCCACTTTTACATTTTCCCCTCTTCATTCCAGGAATATCTGCCAATCATTCTGATCCTGCCAGCTCTCCTTTATTAATTGATTAACTACTGGAATAATCTACCAGTAGCTAACAGACTTCCAGCCCCAAATAATTACTCTGAGAAATAAATACATTTATTAACTGTTTCAGCTGAAACCAGAAATTCCTGCGCTCTGACCGCAGTAACATGGGCGTCTGTAACGAGTGCAAAGTGCTGCTGAGTGCAGTGTTCCCAGGAATTTGTTGGGGATTTTTTGTTATTTCATATTCTTTTTTACAGAATTCATGGAATGCAGCATTTATTACATGAAACGTGTAGGTGAGGAGGGCTACAGAACTTGAAACAATTAATGTAAGGGACTCTTCATCAGAGACGGCAGTGATGGGACAAGGGGTGATGGGGTCAAATGGAAACAGGGGAGACTGAGATGAGCTCTTAGGCAGAAGCTCTTCCCTGTGAGGGTGCTGAGGCGCTGGCACAGGGTGCCCAGAGAAGCTGTGGCTGCCCCATCCCTGGCAGTGCTCAAGGCCAGGTTGGACACAGGGGCTTGGAGCAAGCTGCTCCAGTGGAAGGGGTCCCTGCCCGTGGCAGGGGTTGGAGCTGGGTGAGCTTTAAGGTCCCTTCAACACAAACCAGGCTGGGATTCTATCAATCTGATATTAGAGTTCAGTGCAATTTAGATGTCTATGGTCAAGAACAACCACAGGACTGTTACTTGGACATTTGCAAGCCCCATGTCCCATGCCTTCTCTCCCCTGATGCTGCTTCCCTATAGAGTCCTCACACTATCTGTACACAATACACTTCCATTTTACCCAACTACTTACTAGGTCTCCCTGAGCCCAAAGCTTGTATAGGGCTGAGTCTGACTGTGTTTAACCTTTTCTGATGAGTTCAGTGCAAAGAAAAGAGCTGTGACTTCTCCATAAACTCACAGAACAGCCCAGGTTGGAAGGAACCTCAAAAGATCATTTGGTTCAATGTTTCCTGCAGTCAGAAACACTGTTGTAACTCCTCTCTTTAGTAATAACCTTTACCATGGAGTGGAGGGGGAGAGAGAAGTAAATCTACATTCCATGCCCTTCTCAATGTGAGGAGGTTCAAAGCTACAGGGCAGCCCTGGCCACTGCCATGGAGGCAGTGACACATTCCAGAGAGTACAATCAGGAACCTTCTTCCCTAGCCTGGCAATAAGGATGATGCTGAAGAACGACCGGCAGACTAGTTCCTCATCTCAGCAAGACATACACCTTTTATCCAATGCCTCTCAAAATGAAAAAGGCATTAACACCTCATCCCCTTCCTTTGCTGAAAGCGTATTCCTACCTTATCCTCAGATTTGCACCAACCCAGCTACACTGTACTCTCACCAAACACTGATATTCTGACATTAAACCCCAAACTAAGGAAGTTTCCTGGGTTTTAAATATCAGTTGAATGCAAGGGAACATTCTACAGCGTGGCCATGTTAAACAGGAAGACCTAATGACAGAGGTCAGTCAATGCACAGGGAGGTCAGGTGAACAACTATTTATTTAATGACTCTGAAATTACTAACTATTCATTTTACAGAACACCATCCCAATCCTCACTGATGTAAAAGCCAGACAGAAATATTCCAAAGCCAGTTTGGGAGTTACTATTTGTTTCTAAACTAGATATATTCCAAGCTTCTCCCAGCTCTGATACTTACTTTGTAAGATAAAAGTTCACTTTAGATCCACATAAATCAAAATAACCAAGATCCTCTTAGGAAGCAAAATGTAGAATTCCTTAATACACAGAACAATGTTTAAGCAGTACAGAGTAAGCAAATCCACACACGGGAGCAGCTGAAGTTAAGTCTAAATATATATGCTTCATTTGAAAATGGTACTTTTAAAGGAGTTCAGTGGTTTCAGTGACTAAAGAGGCAGCACGGGGAGTCTAAAGCACCCCAGGGATTTCAGATGAATCCCACTGTGGTTTATCAAGTGGGGAATCATAACCTTAAAAGAAGTGAATTTCGAGGCCTCGACTTGCTGAGCAATGAGGTACATCTTTGGATGAAGTATCTCATGTAGGAAGGGAAAAAATCCATGCAGAGAACTCCAACTAGTGCTGCAAGATTCCTGCAGAGCCAAGGCAGGCCCACAACAGGACTAGATCCAGGCTGTCTGCTAGCACCTCGTGGATACAAGAATGCAGTGTCCTAAGGCAAGTATAAGGAATGCAGCTGTATGACTCAAATGCTGCTATGTGAAAAGTAACGCAATCCAGTCAGCAGAGTAGCAGGAAAGAAAATGTTGGGAAATGTAGATTTGAGAAGTTTCCCTCACACTAAAAGGAAGTGTGGTTGCGGTTAGTCCTCGGGCACTGGTGGGATGCTCCGGTACTTTTCTCTTGGAATGCAAATTCTCATTTCACTTTTCCTATGGTTCAGTTTAACTGGAACGTATTCAGAAATGCTGCTCTACTGAAATCAGATTTCTGCTCAATAAATGTAGTTTGAAATATTATCAGTGCTTTATATAAAACTGCAATTGGATAAAAGAGTCAACAAATATTGTGTGAGTTGGTAAATGACCAGTTTCATGTACTGTACGATGAGCTGGTGTAAGAACTGGCTGGGTACCCCCATCAGACCAAAGTGTCCATGAAATGGGGCAATGCCATGGCATGGATGGACCGGGATGCCGGCAGCAACTATCCTCCAGTGGCTACTTGAAGCCAGGGAAGGGCTGCTGAGATCCCTCAGTGAATTCTTCTGCTCACCTGTTTATAACACAGGGCAAAGTTGTACCAATCTTTGTAATATACCTAAAGAGACCTACAAGAAACCTGGAGAGGGGCTTTTTATAAGGGCATGTAGGGACAGGCCAAGGGGAATGGCTTTGAACTTAAACAGGGGAGATTTACAATGGATCTTAGGCAGAAGCTCTTCCCTGTGAGGGTGCTGAGGCGCTGGCACAGGGTGCCCAGAGAAGCTGTGGCTGCCCCATCCCTGGCAGTGCTCAAGGCCAGGTTGGACACAGGGGCTTGGAGCAAGCTGCTCCAGTGGAAGGGGTCCCTGCCCGTGGCAGGGGTTGCAGCTGGATGAGCTTTAAGTTCCCTTTCAACCCAAACCCATGATTCTATGACTCTGTGATACCATTGCTGAATTCTCGTGGCAAAACCTGCACTGATTTCACCCCTAGATTCTTTATGATCAGCCTGGATCACAGCACGACTCTGACTTTGTGCTACACAGGAAAAGTTTGTCCTATTCATGCCTCTATGCAGCTTATATATTCGACTGTGACTTACAGAGAAAGCACACAGACGGAAAACAACAGCCCAAGAAACTAACTTTGCTTTTAGGTTGATTCTGCCTAAATTTTCTGCTAGCATTAATTATATTTTTCAGTGGATTTTTTCCTATTTAAATCTTGTTTATAATTATATTTTATTTTTAATGAAAACCAGTAATGAAAAACATAAATAGTGTATCCTTTAATGATCAACACACTGACTAATTCCACTAATGCTGAGTAGCATGTGCTGAAATGATGGATTATCTTGAAATATAATTTTACTAGCTCTGCTATGTAATTTGTTAAGCATTTAGTAATAAGTATGTCTAATAAAATATGAAAAAAATATTTAGAAAATGAACCCTAATTTTAATATAATTTTAATTAATGGGAGTGCAATTGCAGTGGTTTAAATTACATTCCCAGTGGTAAAAAGCCTTTCAAACCTAATTTGTAAGCCAAGATGGTGGCTTTAATGACTGGCAGCAAAGTTTCTTCAACAGATTTCATGGGGCATGATCCAAAGATAATAGGTTTTCAGCCCAATGACAATCCAATTACAATGCCAATCAAAGCCAACTTCATGCACTCTAATTATCAGATTTAGCTGTCAGTTCAAATACAAACATAACACTTTTATTTAAATAAAAATTTAATTTAGAAAAAAAGAAGACTTCATGTGTGATTTATTGAGATTGCGAGAGCAATCTAACTTATTTCTCTAGTAATATAATAAAATCAGTCTTGTATTAAAAATGTGAAAACTTTTCATTCTCCTGCATGTGCTATGCTGTATTATTCAGGAGTTAATTTAAGCAAAAAAGCAGAACATAACATGGCAGCAGATATTTGCAGACTAGAAGTAGGTTAAATAGAGTAGCAAGGTTTCAATGAGACAAAACTCCAAGTGAATAAATGACAAAACCTAATTAGTTTTTTTACCAGTAATCAGGAGAAGCTATGTTAAGACCACAACCCATTTATGTAGGTCTACAGCATACATAATCTATTGCAGCTCTCCTCACTTCTCTGCTTCTGTGTGTAATGAGTGTGTAAAGGCAGAGCTTCTTATTAGATGCGGGCGCTTATTTGTACACACATGGAAGAAATATGGAAGTTATAAAAGCCACAAAAAATGTGATGTTAAAATAAATGTAATGTTCCAAATATAGGCATTCCCCAGCTGAAACAGCCCCATGGTACCGAGGAACTGCAACCTTGCTGTTATTCTCTCTATCAAAACTTATTATTTATTAATTAACATAATTAGAAAGATCTCAATATAGGAAGGAAAAGGTAGTTCAGGGCTCTCTATGCCATAATACATTACAGCACAATTATCAGCTCAAGCTTGGCTGAAACAGAGGTAATTGTCCTATAACATATTTAATACACATAAAACCCTGTCTTCCCACAACTAAAAGAAATAGGAGAAAAGAATTACAGAAGGAGCAATTATTGTCCCATTCTTCCAGAAAGTGAACTCATTTCCACTTGCCATTTCCTTCCCTTGTCGTATATCAGCCCCTAAATGTTTGGTAGCTTGTTGGTTACAGTGAGCGCTTCATAGGTATTAGATTCTACAAGCTCTCATCTCCAGTGGAATCCAAAAAAATACATCCACTGCAGATAACAGAAGGGATTCCTCTATTAGGGCTGACAAAACCAAGAGATGACATGATGATAGGTGCTAGGAACAGTAACACTCCTATTGACAACCCAAATATCTGATATTAATTTCTACAGCTTTTAGTATACCCAAACACTGAAACTGAATTAAAACATTGTTGGTTTGCCTCTCATATTAATCATTGACTTCTGCTATGCAGTATTCTTTATCATGAAACCCAAGCCATGCCAGCCTCACCTTCCTATTACTTGCCATCTAATTCCCAATGCATTTCATTCCTCACCCTCCCTCTCTCTCTCAGAAGCCCGTTACATCATTCTTTGCTCCTGCAAGGAACTCACCCTCATGACCACTATGTGAGTGCAAAGAAAAAGGATTTCAGGACCTGGAATAAATGGGAAGGAGAAGTACCACATTTATATATAATTCTGAGATGATCATCAATCCAGAGATAGAGCTACCAGAAACTTGAACTCGCCACCATTCCTCATGATTTGGGGGTTCTAAATAGGCATATAGTCTTTGCATTTGAATCCATAATGTCTTCAGAGTTCAGCCAACAAAGAAACAGAAAATTAAGTGGCAGAGCTAAGCTCAGTGGGGTTACATTTAAAATGCTCTCTGGAGATAACCATTCAAAGGCAAGCCGCTTCCCCATTCACTGGCCTCTCCTTCCCTCCTCTGTGCAGCCCTTCTGCTTCTGAGCATCTGTTACAGAAAGCACGTCCATGTGACGGGACAGGAGGACCCTGGATGCAACTTCAAGACCAACTCCTCAGAGAAGTTAAGAACTTCACAGTGTCAAGCTCATGACACTCCTCTGCTTCCCTCAAAGGGAAGTTAAGAACTCAGTTCTACCATTTACTGTAGCTGTTGCAACTTGTGGCATTACTATTTTTTGTCTAAAACATTGTTTTCTACATGTTTATCTACATAATTTTGTAAGTTAAGGATGATAATAATGATCCATCTTTTGCACATGGAACACTAAATAAGAGCAAAGGAGCATATAAAATACTCACCTCTCAGTCTGGGGCTGGCTTTAAGAGTCCCTAGATTTTGGCTGCATTACTTGCCAGATGTAACAGTAAAATTTCCTGACTTACATATTACAAGGACAAGAGCCATAATTTATCATCACTGTTACTACTATCTTCATTACTACTGCTACTTTTATTCTCTAACTCGCTCAGGCACCAATAATTGGGAAGAGAAGTTTGAAAGCCTCTTTAGCAATCTGCCCATGCTTACACGTGGTGAATTTAGGAAGTCGCTGAAAAATTACAGGAATCTCTCAGTATCTACTGTTCAGGTTTGATCCGTGCTCCAAAAATGCCTCTTTTGTTCAAACTCACCTGGCAACACAACATAAAATAGATCATCAGTAGGGAGGTTAGGATATGATTTAAGTGTGCCTATGTCCACGGGCATTAATGGGATCTACAGAAATTGATATCAAATGGTGACTCGAGCTCATCAATTTTGTTTAGGATCCAGTTCAAACGTTACCATTAACTCCGTTTTAGATTTGACTGAAAGAGATGACTGAAAGAAAGCTTTAAAAGCAATAAGAAAATTATTCTATTTGTATAAATTCTTCTGCATTGTCCAAGACTTTTTCCCTGTCACGTTACAGTTGAGACGAACGTTTTGGAAACCACAGCTAGCCAAATCCTAGAAGCTATTAAAAACGTTTTCCAAGGTAAAGCATCATGCCAAGAACAATAGGAAGGCTCAGCATGGAGGAAGATATAAGGAAACACTGCAAAACATGCCAGAAAATTATTCAGCTAACCTTGATTAATGGAAATGTCTGTTCCCTCATACTGAATCTATACCAAGAACTGGAAGTTTGTTAGAATGCTGAATCAGAAACGTAAGCGTGGATGTTTGATGTCAGGCAAACAAAGCTAAAGGATTGTATTTTCTGAAGGTAAAAGCTGAGAAACTCCTTCTATGTGCATTTCATTGGCATTTTACCAGCTTGCAAGAAACAGCACGATTATTATTTCTTTTTATGGTTGATACACTCAGTCATCAAATATGGAAAACCAGATTTAACTGGTTAGTGCAGATTGTGGACTGGGATTCCCCCTGTTCCAGTGGCCACAGTTAACCTGCACCATCACTGCCTACAAAAACCTGCCCCACTGTTTAATTAAACCTTCAAAGCTACTCACCACGGTGTTCTCAAGGACTACTTTGTGCCTGCAACAGGATGCCAAGCTTACACAGTCACAGATTACCAACCTTCCCCTTCATCTTAAATCAAGAGCTGAATTCCAAAAGCAGCCTGACCTCTGTTCCTACTTTTTTTTCTTTATTCCTTGAGGATAATGACCTTTCACAGAAGAAGATGACTTTTTATCAGCTTGACCTGGAGAAAAATGGGACACAGATTTATACTCATACACTCTACTCTAGTTTTGATGTGGAGCCAAGTCTGCCATCCTTATTCAGGACAGCAGAATTAGGTTTTCAGTGCCTAAACAGTGAAGATCTAGAGCCTAAGGAAATCTGAAATAAGCAATTATAAGTTCTAGACAAGGGTGAACTGGAAAGACAGAGTGGGGGCTTACTTCATTTCATTAAGATAATGCAGTGGGAAAGGTGAATAAGTGAAAGAGTGCATGTGCATGAGAGAAAGAGCTCAGCAAACATCCTTCCTAAATTAGATGGCTCCTTAGTTTTGTGTTACCTTGTGTGCCCTTCAGGACAGGCAGAGAGGTGAGTTTTATTTCATTTTAAGACAGTTGTTCTTTTTGGATGCTCATGGCTAGTAAAGGAAGGTCATTTCTCAGTAACAGTGCTCTTTGCGATGAGTAGCGATCATATCCCATCTGACTAGGACATACCCATGTCTCACTGCTTGGAACTGCAAATGTTCCTTTGCTGTTTCCCTCCTCCTGCTTGATATGGGATACGCAAAGAAAAACACACTCACCACTATTTCAGATAGCCCAGAATCACATGGAGAGGGGAAAGCTGCTTGGGAACTGAAGGCATTTGTGAGAAGGAAAGAAGGTCATTTACCAGTAACCAGCATTCTTCAAGCTCCAGTTACCCCAACTACTGCTTTACCCAGGAAGATCTCAAACTTCATCATAGAGACACTGCAGCATCGCTCCATGCAGTACTGCACGGGCTCTCAATGCATCGGAGAAGGAGCAGCATTTGCAATGGAACTTTTCTTAGTTGCCTAGAAGATACTTGAAAATCCAGACTTTATCCAAACCTGCCACAATCTGTTAACATAGGTTTTGAGGTTTCTATCCAAAAAAGTTACATCTGGGGGGGAGAAATGCATCCCACTTCTTGTTAGCTCCCGTTAGCTCCAAAACCAGAGTTATTTTGATGACATTATCAGTGTTTTGACTGAAGTTAAGCATATAACTTTCAAAAACGTGGCACTTGTCTCATTTTAAAAGATGGCTATTGCTCTATTACACTGGAGGTACAAGGTGCAATACCACAGGCACATGGGATTAACACTATTGCTCTTACCGCTTTATATTGGAATCTGTGTAAACAGGGTTTAAGTTGATACTTGGAGCCAAATGAAGTTTGGGACATCTAAAACCAACTGTAGGTTCTAGCAGCCTTTCTTCCCTGAAAGAGGATTTCAGGTTGCACAGTTAAACCCTTTTGGCCATTACTGTGAGATTTGGGCTACTTCAGGTTGTTAAGGCAAAGCAAGATGATGGAAAGGTAAAGGTCTGACTTATTATAGGCTTGTTCCTTCAGCAAAACAGGGCTTTAGCCTTCGCAGTATAACACATTGTAAAAACAGTAACAATAGCAAAAATTATTAAACATTTATCTCTCCCATGAGTGAACATCTGGCATGTATCAAAATGCTGCCTTGGGGATTTAGCACCAGAACCTTTAAGGTTTTATGCGACAATGCCTAGAGAGGGCAATAACAGAGCATATTCTACATGGGTTTTTTAATCACTGGCCTCTTGAAAATATCAAGAGCAGAAGCTGAGCCACATATCACTTGAGAAATGAAACGTTAGCATTCTCGGTTGTGACACAGGGAAGAAATACCAACTGCATTTCCATTAACTATGAAGAATTTAAACTAAACAGTGGGGGGGAAATCATGCGCAAAAAATCATACACGATACGGTACTGCAGATGGCAAACTGATGTGATGGAGGTCCTCATTTTAGATCTTCCATGAAGGATGCTTTGCTAAGAAGGACTTTTCTGACTTGGGAGTTTTTCTGATGGTTTTCAGCTCACTACCTGACCAAAGCTTTTTTCCTCTTTCACCTAAGGAAAGGTGCAGGAAGCCACTAAGAAAAGCCAGTCAAATGTTATGTCCCTGTGAGAGAGGCAGACATACATACATGCACACAATCACCATGAGATAGCTCCAGGTCCAACCACAGATGATCAAAGATTAAAGTCCTTCAGCCTCAGTGCTGCAAATAACCTGAAAACTGCCACATACAATTGGTTTCCATCGTAAACTGGGGAATCCTAACTCAGGAGGAGACAAATCACCTCCTGCATCACCAGTGGGGTGCTGCCAAACACCAGCACAAACTGGGCCCTCACATCTGAGACCCGCTTGAAGCACACAAGAAGAGCAAGCTCTGGGCCATTGTTTTGTCTGAATTCCACCTTAGTTCACACAGCACATTCCAGAGGAGATAACACATACGGGGGCATTTAAATTGCATCTTTAATCTTTTCTCTTCAGAAAAATGAATGAATCTCCTTCCTAATCTCCCAAGGAGCTCTAAAGCAACCACTCGGGAAGAGGGAGAGGAGCGATGGGGGTGGTGGTGGTTTATGATTACATGAAGTCTTTTTTCTGTAGGGACAAGACAAAGATTTATGTAATGCTTGGAAGGAATGCGTGTAATGTGAATGATACTGGGAAGGAACAGAGGAAAACCTGATAGGGAAGATTAAAGTGCAGGGCCTCGTATGGCTCACGTGTTGGGTCAAGATACAAATGTTAGAGAATACACAAGGGTTGTTTGGACTCCTGTTATAACAAGAAATGATGATACAACTGCACTCTCAAGCAGCATTTCCCTCTCTCCCTTTACTGCACAGCTTTGTTTTAAATGGAAGAAGAAGCATTTTGTGATCAATGTTATTATTAGCAAGGCTCATAATCTCTAATCCTGTTAGTTTCCTAAGTAAGAAGCACAACTACTAAGTAATTTCTGATTCTTTTGGTTCGTTTCTTTACAATATTGATACTTTTTGTTAAATTGTACTATGTATCTTAGTAATAAAAATAAATACATAAATAAAAAAAAAATAAGTAAGTAAATAAAATTGCCTATTTACCTAATCAAAATGTGCTTCTAATGTATTTGAGGTTCTATATAAGCCCCAAAGAGATTTCCTTTGCAAAGGAGCCGAGTCAAGTTTAAGTATAGATGTTCAAACAAAAGGCACTAAGATAGCTCATTTTGGAGGAGATAAGTATACTGAAAACCCCCACAATTATACAGGGGACATAAGTTAGTAAGTAAGTACTTCCAGAGAAGAGCGTTACTGCATAGCATAATGGACTGTGCTCATGGATTCAACCCTGATTAAAGCAACGGTGGGCTTGACACAAGGAAGTAAAGAATGGGGGAGAGCAAAAGATGCTGTTATGGGGAAAGGGAGGAGGAAATCAATGCACTGACAGACTCTGCTGAAAAATAAAGACCTCCAAAGAGGAAACTACATCCAAAACACTACTTGTCCATTGTCTAAAAACCCCCAAATGAAGCCCATGAAGGCTGGGACCATCTCTTTTGATGACCTGGACTCGGTGTATGCTGGTATCGAAGACAGTGCTGTACAAGGACAGGTAGCAGTCAATAATGAAGATTGGAAAGAAGTGAAGAAAACAGAAAGACAAGCTCTGGTGTGAGATGGGACTCCTCCCCAGCCGTGGGAGAGCAGAGCTGCCACTAGCTCTGCAGAGATACTCAGCTGCTGCGGCACTGAAGACCCCAAGTTTAAAACTGCATTTGTAGCATGAAATGAAATTATGATGCCAAAGTAAAATAAACGTCGAGCACACTCAGTCAATCATCTGTATCATTCTTTATGGCTCTCATTTATATTTGATATTGAATTGCTCACTTTTTAAAATTCAAATAACCCCCTCATTGATCCGGTCCTGAATGATTTTACCGAACATATCTTTTTAGTATCTAACACACTGTGATTTTGTTCCACATATGTTGTGCACTAGCTGATTCCATCCTAACCTCACAAAACATATTAAGCTTAATAAATATATTTATGAGAATTACTTTGTATAGTCCTTATGCAATCAGCCATGCTGTGTATGATAGCCCAAGACGATGAAAACCCATTGACTTTTTGTAGCAAATTAGTCTACCACCTAATCGGTGAACCCTGCTAAGCTTTTGAATTATGACGAGAACCAGCAGCTCAGTTAGAACACTCAAATGAATTATATCAATTCATAAACTTGTTCATGTCCAGATTTCATTAGCCACACATTAACAGCATTTTATGTTTATTACTGCTCTGACATAATCTATAAATAACTGAAATGCTAATCATAGTGTTCTGCCAGGCATCATCATTTAATCATAAAGAGATACATTATTATAAACTATAATAGATAATAACAAGTCCGGGTCAATGGCCGCATATTAAAAGATCACAATTATATCCTATAAGGGTATGTACCTCATACATTTGGTGACACAAAGGTCCATATCTAATCACTTGCAAATGTTTCCCCTCTGACACACTTACAGTACAAGGTGACACAATTAAGAAAATATGCTTGTAAAACAGGGCAATCTTTGAGCATCAAAGTAAACAGAGAACAATTAATAGTGAAGGAAAACATTATAGCATCCGCCAGTGGCAGTTCTCTTTAACTCTTCATTTCTGGGGTTGTTTTTCCCTACCAAAAGAAATCACAGTCACAACACAGGGAGAGTTTATTGTACCGGGGACTGCTGATGTATTACTGCAGCAGCTACTGAGCCAGGGCTGCTGCATGGTCCCCATTGGGCTAAAACCTATCCAAAAGGTTAAGTTGCCTTTTCTTTGCAACCCTATTGTCTATTCTCATGTATTCTTTCAATGACCTTATGTTATGGAATCCTCGTGCTATTCCAATATAGCCTGTATGATTTCTTTTACAGAGCACCTAGCGACTGAGGCCACTCATGTCCATTTTGCAGTCAGTCTCCTCTCACGCTTGGGCATTCTGAAGTTATAGCTGCTTCTTTCTTCCCCAAAAGAAAGAAATGATCTAGACTATATATTTACCTCCAGATGATGATGGAATCAGTAGCTTACTGACTGATGGCAGCTCCATGTTTTACTGAGGTAAAACATCCTGGCAGCACTATACCAGTTACTGAACAAACCATTTCCGTCAGAGCTTTATCAACTAAACTAATCTAAGTGAGAAATGAGTCTGACCCAAAGACCAAGAATTAATTGCAGATTATTAGAATAAAGTTGTTTTCTGTGGGTTTATTTTTTTATAGGCTTTGTGTTGTGGTTTTGTTCTTTTAAAAAGAGAATTAGACTAATTTGAGGCTTTAGCTGAATAGGAAGCAGAGATGCGGTCTGCCATTGCGAGCACTTGCACCTCATAGCTCAGGGTGAACTGAGGGAGATAAAGAAAGGAATGTAAAACACTATGGAAACCAACCTCTGGAGACTTAATATTCTGATCAGCTCACCTCCGAACATCTGGCTCTTAAATGTTCAAGCACAAAAACAAGAGAGCTAATGAAAGCAGTACATATTATCTCTCCCATCAATGTACCTCACAAACACCTGCTAAAATTAAAACAAATTGAATCTTGATTGCTGATTAAGTACCCCTTCTTTAGCTAGATATTCTGTCATTATTTGCCCTGGCGCACAATGCATAAACTGATGAAAAGCTTGTGGTGGGCTGCAGCAGCAAAGGTTGATAAAAGACGACCAAGACGGAGATGCCTGTAAACTGCAGCACATTAACTTTAGCTACTCTAGCCCCAAGAAGTTAGTTTTACATTTCTGCCTCATTTCCAAGGCAAAAATGAGTTTAATTTCAAATGGGAAGCACATAAGATGAACGCGTTCTTTTGTCCAGGACATTTCCATCCCAGACAAGAGTTGCTACTGGCAGACGGACCTCACAGTATTTGCTAACATGACTGCCCCGATACTGAGCTGAAAGAGCCCTTTGAGTTTTCTGCTGTGTCTATACTGTGCTTTTGAGGCATTACCAACATGTGTGAAGACTTTCAAGCAGTTATCCATGTATGCCCAGCACAAAAAAACCCACAAAACCTGTGGAGGAATGTAAGGCTTCTATTTAACTTAGATGCTTAGGCAATGGCATGAGAGAGATTATATAGTTTACTACCAATAAATTGGGGGGGCTGCTCCACTTGCACACTTCAGGCAGGATGAAAACATCCATTAGGATTTTCATCACACCGACATAAATACCCTCCTACGTGAGCACTGATGACAGATGTGTGGCTAATCTACCATGTTAACTTCATTTGAGAAGTTGTGGTTTTGTTCAAACTTTATTAGTTAAACTTGAATTGATCCCAATACATTTTCAGTCAGTATTTAATCTAGTTTAAGTATGTTTCCAGATACCATAAACTCTTCAGACATCATTGTGTTTTCTATATATATAGATCTATGTATTCATGTAAATTCTGCTGTTAAAATAATCAACTTTTATTTGACTCACAGTTCTCCAATAATCAGAAAAGAAAAAACCCAGCAACATGACAGTGTGTAAATCCTTCCTAACAATAGCATCCACAAAACCGGGTTCTTGACTGACAATAAGGTCATAACAGCACATATGTTTGGCATATGTATTTCATCAATGGTGATTATAATGTGAACCAAGAAGTACCTTCAAAATGATGGGTTGCTTAAAGACCTGGAAGAGGGCATTTAAACAAAAGAAATGTCCTGAATTACTTACTAGAGCTTGACTATCCCCTCACCCCCCTTATTGCATTCTGAATTATTTAAATATACTAATAGACATCATATTGGAAAAAAAACAGATGTTTTCTAATTATGAACTGATTTTACAGTGTGATGGTGTCACATATTTAAATTACAAATACACATTTTTAGCATTCCAGCTGTGCTTTACAAGAGTTTAATTTGCTTCTTGCGATATGTCACATTGCACCTGCCTTTTAAAACTCCTATAAATGTAAAACGTTCGCCAAGCACAAGTATTAAGACATGCTGATGAATCCTGAAGATTTCTAGCATCTTATAGAAGACGAAATTTAGATACAGATTTAATAATGAACCAGCTCAATGTTTATTTAAAATAACATTTACAAATCCTTTAGAGAAGGACCAAATGGGACTGACGACTTGTGTGTATGTACATACAGAGAATTAAATTTGGGCTCCCCTGCTCCTTTCACACACAAGGTATTCTGCAGTACTCTATAAACTAATGAGGTTAAACACTGATAACGCAGTAACATTTTGTAGGAAGCCAGCTATGAGCTCAGCATACACCAAGACACGGGTATTAGTATTAACAGTGGAAGAAACACTGGCTGAAGCACAAGAGCTACTCAAAGTCTTCCTGAAATAGCCCATCAGTTTGGAGCTTTGGAGCTCACAGGACTAGAGATAAACAGCAAAAATACCAGCGTAATATCTAGGGTGAAACACATTAGATCTATTTGCATTAGGACTGGCTGGCCCTAATGCAACTTCCTGTTTAACCACCCAGAGTACTCCCCTCCCTATTGATTTTCTTTTAGTGCTCACCCAAGCCATGCTTGTGGGTATCTGTGACTCCATACAAAATCTGACATTTAGATATCGACAGCCTTAAATATAGAATGGTTTAGCATTTAGAACCACGCTATGATTCTATAAGAACAGGTAGATCATCAGTGACAACGCTGTTGATAAACTATGACGACACTGTATTTCTGGGAATAAAAGATAACTATTTTCTAGGAGATTTTAAACTTTGAAGCAATTGATTTGTGATTCAGAGAAACATGATGATACAGTGGGAGCATACACAGACACGCAGCTATTTATTGTCTTGTGGACTCCCTAGAAATAACTATTGGTTTAGATTTGCATGCAGGCATAAAGAGGGAGCATAAACAACTCATGGAGAAAACGTAACCCTGTTGATGCACCTTTTCAACCTGGTCTTCTAACAACAAAGAAAGAAGAGACTTTTGAAGCACTAGTCTTCTTAGGATTACAAAGACACATTAAAGAACATGGTAGACGCGCAGAGATGCTTCTTTAGAGCTGGTTACTAACTGCACGCTTCCTACACAAAGTAAGGCATGTACTCATTAACAGTCTAATCCTACCTCTCGTAAATTAAAGGAACCTTTTGCACCGACACTGATAGGAATTGGACTCTCCTAACATTCTGTAAGACTCATAGTATTCTACTGGATGCTTGTAACTGAATGGGGCTGGCAGGAAGGTGGCTGCTAGCCTTGCTTTCCTGCCTCCTCGAAAAATCACTGCCCTTCCATGCACCCTTCTTTTCCTCAAACCAGGCAGCCATCATCTTTGCAACCTCATCTGGCATCGTGAGGCCTCTCACCTCAGTGTGCACACCAGCTCCTCACCTGCCTAAATGAGATAGCAAAGGGAAAAGTGAAAGGAGGGCAGGGAAAGACATGGCAGTGAGGTGGTTGTGGTGATCAAACTGATGTAGCGGATATTAAAAGGTAAGGATTTAGTAGCTACATATAATCACACCTGCAGTTCAAATGCTTCTGTGCACTTAAATGCATTTAAAACTAAATGTGAGGGCATTTGGACCACAGAACGTGTTATAAGTCCTCTGGCCACACTTTACAGAGACATTTTCAGGGCAAAGCCGTGTTACAAAACAGAAGGCTTCTTCCTCAGGAGACCTTGCAAAGCTTCCTACTTGGGTTTTGACATGTGCGTTTTGTTTCCACGCTGTGTGATGCAGCAGGCTCTGTCATGCACTGCAGTGTCATAAAGAGGCAGGTGGAGACGGTGTGTGCTTTGCTAGACATGAAAAGTGGATGCTGCAGATCTCAGGATTTTCAACCAGTCATCAGGGAAATAACTTCTGCTTCTTTGCCATGAAGTTCCTCGTACATGCAGCAAAACCTCTATGCTCTGCGCAGGTTCAGTCACTGTGCAGGAAGTTGCACTTTATGTGATACACGCACTAGAGGCAGAATAACTGCTCCACGTGCATCTTTTCATTCTGCATCACATTAGGAGAATTAATGGAATAGTTACCTTGCATTTTGTACAATTAATTTTTTTCAGGCTAATTTGGGAGCTTAATGCAGTCTGAAAGCAAGAACACTGAAACAAGAGAAAATCTTCAAAAGTAGCTGCATTTCTCGAGTCTCATCATTTCCAACTGTCAACAAGACTTTATTTTTTATTAAAGGTGCCAAGCCAAATTTCCTTTATTTAAAATTACTTATGTAACCTACTATTGTACATCATATGTGCACAGTAAAATGATTAACAACAGGTGACAGAGCTAGGATAAGCCAAGCCTATTCTGGTAAGGGATCCTGAGTCAAGCTTTACATTTTTATGTCCTCTTTTAAAAGGAAATAAAAATGTAAAAGGCAATAAAAATTTCCTTTACCTTGATAATAAAGATCTGCAGAGGGACTGGTTCATGCCAAAGGAAGGGTGGGTTAGACACCCTGTCATTATTGGAGCAACAGTCAGAAAAGGCAGAAGGATGGACCAGATGTGAAGAAGCTCGTATCGGGTCAGGTGTTAACTATGGAGGATACTGTCTCCCTCTATTTGCCACCTCTATGCTCTACCTATCCCAGTTATAAGGAAAAAGAAATACATTGAGCTGCTTTGAAAACACTTTAACATACAGTATTTAAGAGGCATGACAGATAAATGATATTTAGATGCTGCTAGACCTACTGTAATTTCCTACTAAGTCAGAAATCTCTTATTGACTCTATTTGGAGAAGAGCTTTATGGTCTTTCACAGGGGGTCTTTCAGTAAGGGTTTTCTATGCCTGCTCTTGAGATAATACAGATGAAATGCAAAAATCTGATTTATTTTTTGCTCCAGGATTCCGCACGTTGGAGCAGCATTCCTGACTATTCCACACACTTTTATTAAAGAAGGGGAAAAAAAGAAATCAAATCTCCAGTCCGTGTTCCAGGAATGCTTCGTCTGGGTTTTCATGCTATTGCTTCCTGTATCATGAAAGTAATATCAAATTGAAAATATTTCTGTTCAGCAACTTCAGCAACTCTAAATTAAGAGAATCTGTAGTTTATTGGCTTTCAATGCTTGAGCAGGTTAAGAGTGTGTAAGCAAGAAAGATTTCATTTAGAAAGAGAAGTGAAATGTCCATGATACCAACAGAGACATTAAGAGAGATTAGGCCATCTTCATAAACTACTTTTCAGCTATGAGATTATCAAAAATAATGAATGCCACTAATTAAAAGAAACAATATTTGAAATAAAGAAATCTCATTTTTAACTCAGTAATAGCTCAGGGATATAAAATCGTATGATAACCAGTTTTCACACTGTTGTACCGAAATAGGCAGCGGCCAACCCTTGCTGCGGAGCAGATGGCCATTGGGTCACACTCCACACAGAGTATAACTGACATGAATTTGGGAAAAACACTGCACTAAGCAGATATTCACAATCTGGCTTACAAAAGAGTTGGGGTTTTCCATGCACTACAGTGTGGTTGCCACGTCAATAGACATCAGCAACTGCTTGCAGAAAAAGGTGAGAAGAGAACATGATTTGAGATGAATCCCGCACCCAAGCAACTACTCAAGAAGCATTTAAAATGTTCTAAGGGGCAAATCAGGATCTTGTAAGCAAGAAAGGAAACCATATTAAAGTGTTTAGTACAATGAATGTGGTTTGAGGGAGGTTTTCTTTCTGTGAAAGGAATGGAGATGTGTCACTCCCACTTCTGTTGCCAGTTTTTTGCAGACCATGATTGAAATCTGATTCATTCACTTAACTCTAGATGCATGTGGTGAGTTTAAATCTCATTTCTTTTAAGAGGTCAACAACTTCAGAATGAAAAGGGCACAAGGAATAATGATGCTTTACATTTTGGTGGTACCTTAGTTACTTTGAAATTTAGGTGGCGAGTTACCCTTTTGCCATGTTACTGTTCTCAACCCAGCTGGTCAGAAACACATTGGCTGTTTCCTGTAGTTGCATCTTAAGAGATCTCAGAGCTCATCCTACCACTAAAGTTTAGCCAAAGCACCTACAGATGTAATTTAGCTCCGCACACTTCATTTTAAGTCTATGAAGTAACCATTGAAGTGAAGTGGCCTCTGCAGAGGTGCTTCAGAAGTGCCCTGCAGCACAGAAGTGACCCATAGCACGATCTGCCTTTGGAAGAACTGGATTCAGGGCTTTTCCCCCAAAAGGCATCCGTCAATAAACAGATAGGCTTGCCCTTGATGTATAGTGGCAGAGAGAGGCTGGCGTGAGTAAAACTGTGTATAAACCAGTCTGTCAACAACATTCACTTGATCTGATAGCTTCATTTTAAGGGGGGAAATGGTAAAATGCAGGTAAGAAGGTGAATACTCAGAGTCCTGATGAGAGAGATCAATCACTTTACAGTGTGGATTTCAAAGTGCCAGAAAAAATACAAAATACACATTAAAAATAAAGCCAGAAACTACCATTTTAAGATTTTTTTTTAAGTCAGACCACAAAGAATAACCCAGAATTTCTAAAGCATTGGTAAATATGAACCTATTACTTATTATTTCATTAAAGTGGAGACAGGAAGGACCAATTCCTAACTCTCAGTGTTTGCCTCCTGGGGTCCTAGATAGCTTTTCCTGTCAAATTAAAAGGGGAAAAAAAAAAAAGAGATAAATAAACATGAGAAATTAAGATTGTCTATGTATATGAAGGAGAAAGGAAACGAAACAAGCAAATAATGTTCCACAATTATTACCAGAGCTAAGAGAAACAAAATTACTTGATCATAAATTCAGGATAATCTGGTTTTCTTTATGAGTTTCCATTTTATTAATGAAAGGAAGGTAACACCTTAGTGTACCCGGATGAATTAAAATGCCTATTTGTAGAAGCAATCCTCCATAGGGGTCTTTAATAGAATCAGTGAACAATTCTGGAGTCTGACAATTTAGCTGTAAAAAGGCAATATTAATAGCTCACCTCTCTCAGTACACAGACCAGGCTGGACAGAAGTAGAAAGAAGGAATATTGGCATGAAAGACTGGGTGGCTTCTTTGCATTATCATCACTTCCTCACAGCCAAGAAGCTTCACACACAACCAGCTCTTTTTAAAAGGGGGAAAAAGTCACCAAGTGCTGTACCTGTAAATTGTCTGTCTGCCTTGTTTATCAAACTCAGTGTACACAGGGAGCTGTGAGCAGCAGCAGCAGCGAGCCTGGAACAGAGAGTATTAAACACCTGAAAAGAGTGGCTTTTATTTCTTCACAAACCACAGCAGGTCTGCTTTAGAGCAAACTGCTCTCAGGCAGTGTCAGCACTGAGGGACAGCTCTTAACAATCCCATGTACAGCCCCAAACCTGGCTGAGCTGTTTGTACCAGCTGAGGATCTGGCCTCGAGGCTCCTGGCATTAGCTCTAGTCAGCGTAAATCTAACAGCCTCTGGTCAGACTTTGGGGGATTCCTTTGTTGTTGTTTTGTTCTGTGCCTGGGATGTGCTCTGCTCCTGTGGTTTGGGAGGAGATGGAATGCAACACTCCCTCTGTAAGTTTCCGCAAGTTTTCACAGTCTTTGTCCTGGAAAACGGATGTACATCACGGAAGTAAGTTATTTTAATGCTTTATCATGCAAAAAATGACAATTACTTTAACACTGCAATGTATCTACTTCCTAATTTTACAGAGGGCTTTCTCATTAATTTTTTAACCTTTTGAAAGAGAATATAAGAAATATATTCAATATCTTCCTCTCACTTATTTTGAACAAATCTGACAAAGATACTGCTCGTGGAAATTCCAGTCTGATCTTATTATCTGCACTTGTATTCCACACATGGCAGACAGCCCCTGTGAATAGAAATAGGAAGAGAAAAAGAAGATGAAACAGTTCAGCCTAACTGTGGGTCCCTGCTACTGCCTATATTGTGAAAGCAGGATAATTTCAGACTTCAGAAAATCAGGGGGTTTATATTTGGGGTTTAAAATGGTACCACTGATCTCCTTATAGAGGAGAGGGTTGCACGAGGCAGAAAGTTGCTTTGCATCAGCCCCGGCAATCTTCATCTTTCATAAAGCTCAAAGCAGTGATTGGTGTTGAACCATGAGAACCACCACAAAACCAAGTGTTTCCTCAGGAGCTGTAAGAAAAGCCGCTTGGAAAGTTTCAAGTGAAACTATAGAAAAGTGACTTTTCGACTCCAATACTCAAGACACAAATATAACACGTGGAAGGAAAGGAAGCCTGCAATAGACCATCAGTACATTTTCTGCAGCTCCATGTAGCCCTCATTACATTACATTACATTAACTGAAAGGTTTTGATTTTCTTGTGAAATACTTTGATTTTGCTCTTTAATAAAATCTCACCATCTGCTAAAAGAAATATCCAAGCCTCCTCTTCTGATTACACCTAATCACAAGGTGAAATGCAGGATGCTGCCCTAACCAAATACCCAAATAATTGTTCTACTGGCGTAAGAATGGTATGGATGAGCCCAGAAATCTGATTTCAAATCAGAGATGACTACAAACAAGCCCTCAAAATGTGTGAGGGATCTTCAATGTCCACTTATGGTATTTCTTATTTCACAAATGCTGTTCAACTTCACCGCAAAGAAGAAGATGATTCAACCGTTCTCCATAACAGATCAGTAGAAATGAAACTAAACCAAATTTGGGAGCTTACGACAAATGTAATATTCTTATATGGGAAAGGCGAAGGTGACAAGGCTTAATCCACGCAGGAATGGCTTTCAGGAGAATCTGCTGTTACTGGGAAGCTCAAAGACACACACTGCGATGCAACCAGTGAGCAAACCCCACGGGTCTATCCCACTTCTGAATCAGCCTACTAGCTATAGGGAGCTACTATCAAGTTGCAGTATGATGGATCCATTGCCATAAATAGACAGGTAAGCAATAAGTCTATGCCTTTTCCTTTCTTTCTCCTTTATTTTAATACCTATTCAGTCTTGTTATTTGGCTATTACATTTTGCCGTTGCAATTTCAACCTTTTATCAGAAATAAATCTTTGAGTTCTATTCCCTTGTAACAATTCTGGAGGGATGCGCCTTTCAAAAAGCTGGGAGATAAAAATGATAAAGAAAAGAGCCTTTTTTGCAGGCCGCTATTAAAGTTTCCACACTGCTACATTACAACTCTAACACAGCATCTTTAATAACAATTCACCACTATTCCATAAGAAGCAAGGAATACGTTATGCTATATTAATCAACAAATCTGTTTTGCTAACTTATTAAAATCATTCATTTGAAATTGTTCATTATTTTAGTGCTGTCTTGTGGCTGATTTATAAGGACTTACAAGTTTACTGATGGCTTCTCATTCGCTTGAGACCTCCTGGAATTTGCGACTCCTGTCGATTCTTGCTTAAATCTCCTTTTAGTCAATATATGGACACTAAGCTACTGGTGAAAAACGCTTGACATGATTTAAATGGTCATTGGCTTTGGGTTTTTGGGAGGTAATATTCCGAGAGAGGAAGATGGAGATGGAATAACTGAAATGAATGACACTGGTTGTGAAATCTGGAGGAAACCTGAGGAATTGCAGAAACATGAGGAATCTGATTCTCCCTGAGCCTGCAGCAATGATTCATTAGCCACTTGCTAAAACTCAATAATCAGTTCATGAATTGCCCATTATGAAAACAATAACAGAATCAGTAAATAATGGCCTTTGATGAATCTGCTGTACGGTATTCCTTTTGGAAGTATAACAATAGAAAGATCCAGAATTAAAGTAGAAAAGGGAAACAAATGAACCCGGTGAATCATATGGAAGCCTAATTTCATATTGCATGTATGAATTTACCCTGTGTGACTCCTAGATAAGCTCTACATACCTGGTTTCCTAAACCCAGTTCATTTTCAAAGCCTCCATTTCAGATTCTGCTGTAATAAGCTAACGCTCAGAATAAAAAGTCATCGTTTGGGGTGGTTATTTTGGGGAGAGGGGTGGGTTTTGTAGTTTTTATCTCGTTCCGAAGTCAGACAATCGACTCTACGTTGAGCAACAGCGGTGGAAGTATTTCTCACATGCAGCAATATGTTCTCACTCTCATGTCTCAGAAGAAATCCCTTGGGGCTCAAGATCTGTGCGTGCAATATCCACACAGAAAATTAAACCTCAATTGAGGAAAAACCCCAAACCCCACCCCTATGGATACCCGAGTACTGTTTTGCAACAATGATTAACAAGATCCTTTTCCACGTTCTAATGCGAGTTGCGCACATTTGTGCCACAGCTGAATCTGATCTTGTCAGGGATTTCTTTAGAATGCTGCCTGGAAGATAATGAGTTGCACAAATGTCTCCAGCACTCAGGAGAATGCCGGAGCTTCACAGGATCCTCAGGACCAGTGGCCCTTTCTTCCTCTGAATTGAAACCCTTGCTGCCTCTGGTTTTTAAGTTTAAACATGGAGGTTTGCTTCAGTGAATGGGGTTCCAAAGGAAACAAAAAAACTCCTTCAGTCCCGTCCAGGGTGTGTTTTGAAAAAACTGAGCTTCCCTAAGGTCTTAACAAAAGGAAATTCTCCTTGTGGGAAGAGATGATTAATCCGAGACGCTCCAATGCACACCGTATGTTGTAATGATGAAAAGGATGCTCAACAGGTCTAAGCCTTTCGAAGGGAGGGTCTTACTCATCTTTGCCTAGGTGTGGTTCATGAAGCATCTTTAGCTCTTGACATAGCAAGAGGGCACCTCAGAATAATACAGCCGCTCTCCAGGGAACAAAATGAATTTCCAAGCCTTTTCTTGATCAGGTTAACACTTGACAAGCTTGCTTTAATGCTGTCATTCTCCCCAAGTAGCTCAGATGAGGAAGACAGAAAAAGTTTGCGGCAAAGAAGGACAGAAGGAAAAGAAAGTCAAGATTTTCAAACCAATGGTACCAAAAAGCCCGCTTCCTCTCCTCACTGCAGACAGCAGGTAATGAGTACAACTGGATGTGCTGTGGATTCTTCTGGAAGCTTGGGGCAAAGAAAACAGGGGTTGCTCAACTTTAATACACAAAGACGTGCACAAAATCTTCTGAAATCTTATCGCTTAGGTGCATGGGCTGGAAATTGAGGAATGCTGAAATCCTAATGCTTCATAGAGCCAACAGGCATTGATTTGTCCACCTTGAGCAATGCTCAATTAATTTTCCTTCTATTGAATTGTTATTTACCTGGTACCACAAACGTGCACAGCCCTTGAAAGGGAAGGAAAGGTGTAGCCCCTGTCCAGAAGATCTGCTGTTCTAAGTTCACCCTAATACCGATCCAAAGAATGGAACACACTTTTGCTCTCTAAAATGGCAGTCAAAGCAAATTGGGCATTCTGAGCTGGGCTCTGGCAGCCTTTTGTATTGCTTTCATTAGAGTGTCAGCCTCTAAAAAAATAACGTGACAAAGGAAGGGTGGCTGGTGAGCTGGCAATCATACAACGTCTAAAGATCTGAGCCCTTCTGTAATGATCATATGTGATTTACAGAATCAAAGGGTCAAATTCTGCCCTCAATTACGCACCTATTGCTAGGTGGTACACCACCACATGGCATGTGAATTAGAGAGATTATTATATTTCTAAAGAGACAGAAAAATGGTCTGCGGCCTTCAAAGCAACAAATTCGGTGTTGATCCTGTATTAAATAATAACATATAAATGCACAAAAATATCAACGCATCTTCAGTGCATTTTTTTATAGGTATAGTTGGAGCGATAGAATTGCTGCAGTCTCTGTTTCTACTCTAATATTCTGTGTAGGAATGTGCTCCACAAACTAAACTTTGGAAGAGATAAATTGGCATTGTTTCAATCTGCTGGGATGCTGAGGCATTGGCTCAGTGTGTTCAGAAATCCCCATCTCAGCTGTATCTAACATCCTGCTCCCCCGACTTTATCATGATACACGAGTTCCCATAAATGCCCATTTCTGTTGTCTCTCAACTAATGCCTACACCTTCCAAAACAGGATTAATGCGATTCCTCAGGAGAATTCCTCAGACACACAAGTTATTTAATTCAGCGTGAAGTCCCTGTGCCCTGAGGAATCAGAAACACCGTGGATTTCAGGTGCTGGTTTCTGCTTTTTGTGCTATGGTCACCATCCTACAAGCACAAAGTTGTTGAACTTGTTGAGTTTCTCCACTGCCTATCGTGGGATTTCATTTGGATACGCTGGCAGGTGGTATAAGGAGAAGTGGAACTGAAAGTCAGCGGGATTGAAATGTCAGTTGGCTAGAGGCACTTCTGCTACCCTTTCTATGGAAGCACAGGACCAACAAGAGCAAACCACTGTTGATAAAAACAGATTCTCATCCCTGCATTGTGAAATAGGTGGCACAGTCTCTTTTAGGAAAATGCCTTCAAGCAGTGTCTCCAAGCCCATAGGTACAGACATGTCAAAACCAGGATGTTGTATCCCAAATTTGCAGAGAAACACTTTCCCCTTCAAATTCCTTTCCCTACAGGCTTTTGATTTTCCCCAGCACCTACCTGCATTCAATTCTGACTCATAAAGGCCAGTCTCCTGCAGGAACCAGCATTAGGGGAAATCCTGCATAAACAGAAGTAAACTCTAATTGACAGAGACACAGATTTTCATTTTAATTGCATGCTTTTAGGACTTCAAAGTGTGTTTCTAAATTATCAGTGCATTACGGCATTTGTTTTGAAATGCAGTTCCTCGTTACTGTCTGAATCCTTCTGCTTTCCACAATAATATTTGTGTCATTATTTGTCAAGAAATGTAATGACACTTGTTACTTAAAGACTTTCCACTCAGACAAAACAAAGTTAAGGACAGTTGCAAAAGCAGACTCGTCAACAAATGGAACTGCAAACAGGAGGAAAGAATGGACAAGGAGATTACATAATGAGTAAAAGTATTAAAGAGCGGTTCCATTGATATGGATGTGCCCCAAAAGCATCCTTGCCCCAACTGCTCTCTGTCTCCTCCATCTAAGTAGAATAAACTCTGCTGGGATTCATGTTGGAAGCAGTGTGTTTCCCTGTCACTTTAAAAGAAGGGAATTTTCTGGCTCTCCCTTTCCTTAGTTAATACACATGCACACACTCACACAAAACATATGTTAATAACTTCAGACCACAAATTTAATTTATCTCAGCTTTCCACCTGACATCATTCCTTGTCATGTGGCGCATACCCATCCGTAAACAAAATGGGGATTCATTACCATAGCAACAGCGAGTGGGACTTTGATCAGCTTCAATGATTATTTGTAGGCACACACGTTCGCAGATATCAAAATCCTAAGTGAAGGCTGATTACCTGGGTTTTTTTTTACAATGAAAGCAGTTAAGTTGGTTTATATGTATGAGAGAGAACACAAGCTAAAGACACTAAAAAATAGCTCGGAATGGAAACCGAAGCTACTGGCCATTAGCCTGGTGTCACTTCCAGTTACTTGTGCATATATATATCCCTAATACCAAGAATTTGATGTATGTGTCCTGTGCCCGATAAAGTCTTTTCTTTTTGTTCCCTGGCAGATGTGACACTTGGGGCTGCTCGTGCAGGTGGGTTTGGGGCTGGCTCGTGTGGGATGAGGAGAGGTGGGAGCCTGGAGCTTGACAGAAAAAGAGGGAAATAAAATGGGAACAATGTGTTGGAAAAACCTCCAGTCAGAGCTGCACGGGGCCAGCTGTTTTTTTCTAATTAGAATAACAAAAATAGCACATGCTAAAATGTGAGGGTGGTTTTTTTTCTCTCAAAAGCAATGAATGCTTTAGGAACTATAAGGAAAGAGCTCTAAAACCTATTTAAATGAAGGAATGTTTCAGGAGCCATATGGAGAAGCAAAAAAGAAAAGGCGAAAAGTAGAGAAATGTTTTATTTTTAGCTAAATCTGAAGCGTTTCAATTCTTCATCCAATGTTACAGAGAAATTATCTTACTTTGAAACTTCCAAAAATGTCAGTGCTGATGCTGCCTCTGGTAGCAGAGCTTAAACAAGATAGTTTAAAATACTTAGTGCCTTTCGGTGGTGCATTCTTCCAGGCACTGTAAATTCCATTATATGCCCTGAACATGCATTGAGATATATTACTTATGATCTATCTGTGTTCCAGTAATGTATGAGAGCGGCACATAATGAAGTATGTGACAAACACTCAAAACACACGCTGTATCATCAGTCTTCTCTCTTCTCTTTTTTTCCCCTCGTTCTTTTTTTCCTCTCCCTTTCCTGCAGCACGGATGATTCAAAACTTTGACTACAGGAATCACATTTGTAACAGCTCCGGCATTCTGGACATCTGCACTGTTAGAGTACTTTCGAATAAAGTCACATGGCCATAGGGAAATTTCACAGCATTCAAATCACAGCGACTTGCCAAGGTGTATAACTAGTTTGTTTTCAGCTGTTCTCCTCATGAATAATTACCAAGCAGGCATATCCTAAAGCTAGCACAAGCTGTCAGTTCCCCACCCCCTCCCCCCCCCCCCCCCGAAATCTTCAATATTTAAAACAGAATTTGGAATTTAGAATTTCATAAATAAAAATAATTACAGCCCAGGCAAAACAGCCCAGCTCCTGTGCTGTCATGGGCTTGTTGCCTTTCTAAGGGGCTTCCCAGAATCAACATGTTAGAGTCATATTAAATTATTTCTACAGCATAAAGTCATGCAAATGCAAGGGGAATTGCAAGTTGGGTTTCACACACACACACCCCCCACTAATACTTTGTGAGCATTTAAGTGACTATTCCTTCATCGAGCACAGAAAGCATAGTACAAGCCCAAGACTTCCATCTGTTTCAGTCCATTTTGATCAAATATGCTACGTGCTTTCTTTCCTACTGCCGTGTGTGTGAGTGAGAGCCAACAGTAGTGGACAGGAAGGATGAGAGGCAGAAATAGATGGAGGTGCAGGAGATGGGCTGCAGTTCACCTTGAAGCCTTCCTTAGACCCTTTACTATCCACACAGGTCCCTAACATGAGGCACAGACCTAAGTTTCACCCGCAGAAGTCTTTGGGGAATAACCACTTGGCCATCAGCATCCCACTTCTCTTACACACCCAAGTCACAGGCAGAAGTGGCTGTGACCAACAACCAGCCAGCTACAAGGGACTGAAGTCCCACTGCCCACCCACAACCCTGGTATCAGAGAGTTACCACCATAACAGAGAATTTACAACTGATCTACTCCAAGATCAGTCATGACTTCCGTTATGCTGGCATCTAACAGGTCATGTCCCTGAAGCCCAGAGGGGGACAAAAAGGGAGATTGTGAGCCAAGAGGAAAGCAAGCTTTCCCTTCACACCAGGCTTCATATTGGCACGTTATTATACTATTATGAAAATCTTTATTGGAGCTTGAAGAATGCCCTGAAATAGATATTGTGCTGGTTAACAAATTACATTTTCAAATGAGAGAGATTTTATCACCAAAACATCTCATGATTAATTTCTAATGTGAAGCTTATGGCCCTAACTTAAAACATTTGATTTTGCATTTGTGTTCAAAGGTTGAGCACTTTAGTAAAGTTTTCATAAGAAACTCACTGGATTTTCCTTTCCCCCCCCATATTGAAAAGCAAAATAAATCACTAACCTGTTAAGCCACTCTAACTTCATAACCTCAATTACAGCTCTTGAGATGAAGGTGATTAAAAGTAAGTATTTCCCCCCACTTTCAAAGAGCAGGTCACACCTTCCAAAGAAATTCTGGTTCAAATGTATCAATCGTACATTAATGGCAATAATCAGAATTGGTCAGAAACGGTCCCTAAGATGTTTCCCTATTTTCCAACTAGTTGTAGCTATAAGTACTCGGAGTTTAAACACCTTGAGTAGCACCACTGCAGTAAATAGGGTTATTTCTATAGGAAATAAGAAGATGTAATGTAAAACTGTATGTGCTATGAGAAAAAGCTAGCAAAAAAGCCAGAGTACTCCATTTAGGAACTTGCAGCTCCACGGTATGGACCATGAGGCCAAACTTCTGCTCTAATCAATTCTTTTAGTAATTAATAATTTATATTAATCAGCATTTTTCTGAGCTTGGCTTACTACTAGAATTTGTGGCACACCATATTCTTATATGGTTCTAGTATGTTTGATGAATTTACTGTTGTTGCTTGTGAGCAGCCCATGATCATCTAAATACATTCTCAAGTGACCAAAGGAATCGATAACGTGACAGGGCCAAGGTGCAACAGGCAAAGCTGCAACTCAGTTTCTCACTTTTACTGGATATGTTTGAGACTCAAGCATGAAGATTTAATTCTTTAGACTAGATCTTAGACTAGACTTGATCTTGATCTTAGTTCCAAGATCAGCTCGGCATTGCACAGATTCAGGTACATACATCCAGCATTCATTCTGTTAATATTCTCAGGAAATGAATCAAAACTTTGCTTTTCTAACTAGCAGCCAAATAAACCCTTATTCACAAAAGGCTTTAAAAAAAGAACAAAAACAGAAACAAAGGAAATCGAAATGCAAACAAAAGCATGTACAATTTAGAGCCTTTAATCCTGCCATTTACCAGAAAGTGTGTTTAATTCTAACCACAATTGTTCCAGGCTAGTGATACAGTGACACTCCTCCAGTGACTGAATAGGTTTCCCTGCCCTGTTTGTTAAGCACATTTGGGGTCTGTCTGAAAACACAGGAGCTGTGCACTCTTTGGGGCAGGTAAAGTCCCCAGCAGCCACCCCCACATCGGGGCTGTGCAGAGCCTTAGCCCTGCTAGCAACATAAAATAATGCACAGTTACGTGTGCATTTGGCAGCATTATGGCTCCTGCATCAAAATAACTGCTTTTTGGTTTAGTTTTTCTAAGTTATTTTCTGGTAAGTAAATAAATGATTGCTGTGAAAGACCCTGCCCCTCACTGTGCTCCTAAAATCTGGAATAAAAGAGAAACCTTCTCCCACATCCCTCCTGTCAATCCCAACTTTTTTCTGGTTTTCCTTTTTTCCTGTCATACTCCCCCAAATTGTGTTTGTGGCTGATACTTCCTACCCTGCCTTCCTCCCACAGGGAGCTGGAGCTCCACCTTCTACTCTTCCATTTCCAAACCATTTTAATAACTTCGTCTTTTCCAGCAAACAGGAATTTTGCCATTGTCTTTGGGGGGAAGGAGAAGAGATTTTCAGTGAGCTGAGCCGTATAGGTTTTTTGTCTCATTTTAATCAGGATGTTGGTTGCACAATTCAATCCTGATTGTGTAATCAGAAAGCAAGAAGAAACAGAACACAAATGAATTACTACGGAAAAAATTGTCCTCATAATGGGGTCATGAAGCATGGAGATATACATTTATAATGCTCTGTCAAATTACATTATGCAAGGAAATAAATTATGTTAAGAGAAAGTATGTTTTAATTACAAGCACAATACTTCCTCAAATTGGGGAAAAATTGCTACCCCTTTTTTTTCCTCATCCTCATTATTATTACACATAAATGGAGCATCAATATGCAGAGAAGTGTCCGTGCAGGGCAGACATCCCCTGCTGCTAAGGAGCTCTGTGTGTGTGTGTGTGTCTGTGTGTGCACAAGGAATTTAGGACTGTAGCATTTTCCAATTATTCTTTTTCCTGTAGTTTTTTCCTGACCATCAATGTGTAAAATAGAGATCTAAACAGTAAGGCAACAGTAGTTTGTTGTCATGTACATGACAGCATTTATACTGTGCTCTCACTAAGTGTGTTGCAGATACAGCAGAGCATTTAAATCACAGCAAATAGAATACAGAATAAAGAGAAAGAATAAGGTTGGGGAGGGGGGTTAAGTTTTATTTATTATAATCTAAACAAACATTTAAAGAACAGCATCCTGGTGAGACAGAGGATGCTGCCAGGATATTATATTATTCACCTTATAATTGCAAATTAGGTTTGAATATGTGCAATGGCAAACACAAAACTTTTTCTATTCCTTTATAAAGAATGGCATGATATAACAGATATTAGCCATGCCAGGCTCATAGATACATTTAGGGATGTTATCAATCTTTTAAAACCCTTTATTTTTCCATAAATAAGTTTTGGCTATGAATCAAATACTAATCAAAGTGCTGAGTATAAAGAGAGCCAACATTTAACTCTGCTACCTCAGCCTTTCTACGCTGTATTAACCACAAAGCAATCACTACATAAAGGGAGTCTCAGCTCTAAGACCTCTACCCGGGCTAAAGGTGTGCTCCTCTTCCCAGCCCCAGTTTGCTGGGCTAACAGCAAGTACCTTTGAAAACATACAGGAATAAGAAGCTTTGAAAACATCCAGCTTTAGCTGCGGCAGTCCTGTAAATACCCCAATACAGGAGGACGTTTGTAAGGAGGAGGAAAATCCCTGGGAAAGGGGAAGGTGCATCATGTATTCTTTAAGTAAAATTGATCTTTATTTATGAAACTCCTGCTTAAAAACAACCAAACAGTAAAAATCCCTGCAGCTCGCAGCCGGCTGCCCTATTCCCCCACAGGTTTTCCGGATGCACTAAAACATCTTTGTTACCACAAGGTGGCATCTTCTTATTTTTCTAGAAAACATGGGAATCTTTACATCATTTGAATAATTTCCTACACCTGAACGTTTCTCATCTTTTTTTATGACAGCCATTTAACATCTGCGCAGATACCCAGCAAGGATGTTAGACTTCAGCTCCCAAAGGCTCATGGAAGTATCTGCTGCTGCTGTCTGCACCCCTTTTTACAGACATCACATAGGCAGCGACTCCCTTCACTAACCAATGCGCTGACAAGCCTTACAGGAACACACGACCACTGCCTTCAAACTCCAGGACAGCCCACATTAAGAATTTACAACGTGTGTTACAAATGCTGTTTTCTCCCCAAACTCCTGTTGAAAGAGGACACGACTGGAGCATTCTGACCGGTTTCTCAGCACGCAGAATAGAACACAGAAATCCAGTAAAGCCAAGGAACTTTACACTCCCTCCTCTACGCGCATAACTCAAACCAATTCTACAAACACAGACAAAGGCATAAAAAGCATCAGCAGGGTTTTTTTCAATCTACCCAGATCACCGCTAATTTAACCCATATGAGAAGGAAAAAGGGGAAAGTTTCAACTCTCTCCCCTTCCCCACTAACTTTCATTTTGCACAGTTATTAATCTCCTTCCAAAGGTGAAGATCTTCATCTAAGCAGAAGAGCGCAATGCCTAGTGACTACGGTCAACTTGACACGAATGGAAATCACTGCCTAAGTGAGAAATCAGAGGACGGAGTTCCCATGACAGAACTTGATCCCCCCACTATTAAGCTGCTTTAAGAGCAAAAAAAAGAAAAGGCAATTTTATTCCTTCTTTTTTATATACTACAACTTCATCAGATATAGTCCCAGGTTTACCAATTCAAACACAAAGCTGTTGTTGACTTCTAAAGGCATTGGACTCGAGCTTCAGACCCATAATTGAGAGGTGTTTAACTAAAAGGGGTCAAAAACACGGAGGGAAATTTTGTGGCACAACTTTTTCAGGAAGAAATCCAAATTTAATGCTCCCAAAATGTTTCTATGAAATTTCATTAAATTTTGTTTCACCTACTAATTATTTCTAAGTTAAGGGGCTTTTCTTTACCTTTTCAAAGAGAATTGGTTTGGTTTCTTAATTTCAAAACAAAAAAAAAACAGAATTAACTTCAAATAATTTTTGATTTTAAATATTTGACTCTGAAATTAAGGGGTTGGAGTCACAGGGAAGAATTTTCTCCTTCACAGTTACTGGTTTCAGATCTAGGTGCAGTAATTCTGAACACTGTACCCCTGTAGATGAGCATCTGAATATGGATTATGCTCTCCTATGGAAAATTCCATCCCTGGCAGTGCTCAAGGCCAGGTTGGACACAGGGGCTTGGAGCAAGCTGCTCCAGTGGAAGGGGTCCCTGCTGCGGCAGGGGTTGGAACTGGGTGAGCTTTAAGGTCCCTTCCAACCAAAACCAGTCTGGGATTCCAGGATTTGTAAACCTGATTCCTCCACCTTACTCTAAACAAGATACTGGATTCATGGGTTTGATTCCCATGGCATTTCTTTACAACAAGAAGCAAGCTTTCATATTATTATATGAACTAAAAACATGGCTGCAGGATTGCTGTACCAGTTTGTGCTCCTTCCTCTGTGCCCTGACTGCGAGACCAGTCCAGGGAGGTGGATGTATGGATCTGGATCTGCTTGGCTTTATGTAAGGAACTTCGCATGGGAGCTGAATCACGTACCAGTTCAAAAGCAGCGAGACAAGAATGTACTCGTCTGCAAATACAAATGAAGCAATAGGTCTAGCCATTACGTTTACTCCCAATTATTTGCAGCTGCAAAAACACACAGACAATATTTTCCACATCCAAAACTCCATATTTGGCTCCAGACAAACATCAGTTCCTATCTCTTATCTAGAGTTCTGGTAGAGCTTTCAGAGACCATGCATCACAGCAGAAATCCAACTGAGCTCAATGTCTAGCAAACCATCTGCAAATAAAATTATTGCAAGAATTCTGCAGTGAAGCCACATAATTTTAAAGAGAAAGGTATGATTCCTGCTTCTAATGTCACCTGAGAGCTGAAAATACATTAAACAACCCGTCTTGAATGCACAGGTAACAGGATGCTTACGCTCATATGCTACAAATGACAGAGCTCTATCAGAGGCATAAAACATGTCAAACGGATAGAAAACTTTAGAGTGAATTTTAAAGGGTATTCCTTCAAAAAGCTATAAAATATTACATGGATTTGAAGGCCAGTAGTTCAGAATAAAAGCAATGGCCCCCAAATAGTCTGCTGGAGCGCCTTCTTTGTGTGCTGCTTGGTTTTAATTGTCAGTTTTCCACACTGGAATGTGGATGCGTTACTCCATTTACTCCATTTATTCCACGTGTTACTCCAATGGAGTGTTACTCCATTTCTACAGAAAGACCTGGCTTTTCGCAGTAAGGCAAACACTTAGGGCCAAGGGCATTATTTTGTAAGGCCTGGAGAGAGCGGTAAGATCCTTTTGGCCACCCCAATCCTTCCTGCATGGGGCTCTCACCTTCTCCTTGTGCCTCCTAATGGCATTAGAGAGCCGGAGGTCATGCTGCTGCTGCCCTCAGCAAAGTACCCCACTCCTTAGTCCTAAAGTAGAACACCACAGGTAGGCACGGGGTGGTGATCACTGAACCCCTCTGAATGCCTCCACGTCTTTTCAGTCCCCCACATTTGCCTCTGCACAAAGGCAGATGTGATCAGTGTTCAAAGCATCCGGTCCAACATGCAACAGCTCAAATAAAACATAAACATGCACTTCCATGTCCCTAGTGTATGTATCTCGGTGCATACCCATATCTACACGTACTAAATAGAATAGTTAATCTTCAAGTAAATGGATAAATGTAGACTCACATTCTGTGTAATACCACTAAGAAATTCTCTAGATGTTTAAAGCCACTAAAATCAAGGAAACAGTAGTTTACTTGGGCACAAAAACGTGTGAACAAGCCCACTTTCGCTAGTGCCAGTGGAGATGCTCTAACTTAACACCTGAAGCTCTGGCTTAACACAGCACAAAGTCCAATTTCACTTTACTGAACACGAATTCACTGGTAACTTCCCTCAGCACAAAGTGTCTTGACTTGCGAGCAGCATATATGGGCTAAACACTCTGCCAAGGTATTTGAAGCATGGGGTGTGACATCCTCAAACACAGTACTTAGGTCACCGTACACTCCGATCGCTTCTGTGCCATTAACTAATGCTTAGTAACAGCAATACCAACACCAACATAGAGCTAAAGAACAGTGCTGAAGGAAAAGGGGATTACTGCTGACTTTATCATGGGGGTGAAACCTTGGCCTCAGTCAGACCCACAGGATTACATCTTCCTGCCAGAGGAGCAATGTGATAATTCAAATAGGTGTTAAACTCTTCTATTTTACTCTTCACAGTAGATATATCAATGCGGCTCAACAAATCCTGTTCAGAAACTGGTGAACAACCCACAGAACACACATATACCATAAACACAACAGAAGCTACATTTTGGTTCTCCCATATAACGCACCATCACTGTTCAGCATCTGAGGCTCTTCTGTAAGCATTCCAATGATACCTGCTCCAGCAGCAGCTCTGCTTTAGCTGTTCTCATCACATTTCCATATTATCTTCAGCTCTCTTTATAGTTGAATATAACAATCTATATTAAAAGCCCCAATGCTTTTAACAGTTACCATGGCTCACATGCAATATACTTCTATTACCCCACGTTACAGAGCAGTACTGAAGGAATAGTGTTAGTAGATGACTTGCCATGGCAGCTATTTCAAGTTACCTCTCCACGAACTACAAGAGAGGAGGTATCAATAATTTCCAGCTAAATCAATACGTTTTGCCTAGAAACCAGAGTTCTTCCACATGTTTGTATAAGAAAATGAAAAGCAGATCTTCTATTTTGGTATCTTATGGGCTACTCTGTTATTGTAATTAATAAATGGAGCAGACAGCCTACATCTCCTTATAGTTTACTCCACACTTCCCTTCATTTATCAATGCAAAATTATTTAGCAGAAAGTCATTAATCGAATTTCGTCGGAGAGAGCAGCATTATTAGATATGTTAAATCTCAACAATGCTGCTTCACAGCTGTAGCCATGGATTTTTTAAGCTTTAATTGAACATCTGTGCACTTTAATTAATCTGAACAAAATGCAAAGGGAAAAAGAAAAGCAACTGTAGGTACCGTGAATTTAAGGAACTCATTTTAGTTTTCCAAACTCCTTCAAATAATGACTCTTCTACGTACACATCAGATTGCAAACAGCAACATTAAGTAGCACAAGCTTAATTATACTTTCCGGAATACGATGCAATGTTATTTCCTAAGATAGAAACGATGCATGAAAACCAATATTTGCGCATATAATCTACAGTGTTCTGCTCCTCTCCTCGGTCAAGGCCAGCTCTACCAGAGGTTATTCAGCATATGCACAGGGGGAGGCTGCTGTACCTCTGTAACACTTGCAGTTGTCAAGTAAGCTGCCAGAAGTATCCACGAGAAGTGATGAAGGAAGGATTATTCCCTTTAAGGAGATGAAGCATCCAGTTCAGACCTTCAAACCTGGACAAGACAGTACTCAGAACCCAGTTCCTCCTCACAGTATCTCCATCATCCTCCTGGACACTGAATGTCAATTACCCATTTAAAGTTTAAGAGAACACAGCAATGTTTCTTCTTCCACAGCCCCCCACAGGCACTTTTAATAAGACTGAGCTCTGTTGATGTGGATGTCCTGCAGTAGAAGAGGACTCCAGGCATAGAACGCCAAGCAGGCAGGTATATATTGCCAATATGCAGTATGTGTTCACAAATCAAGCATTTTTGTTCTGTCTTTCAGACCTGACCAAGCTCAACACTTTGTTAACCACATCATGACTGCCTCTGTTCAAGAGGTAGCTTCTACAAAGCTATCAATGACTTTGGAAGTCCCCACAGCTCTTATAGAGCTACCAACTGCTACTCTCTGAACCACCACTGTGTGAAAATGGGTCTAACTGATCAGATGTGTACTCACTGATACGTCAACATTCAAGGAGGCGATTACCTTAGAGCTACCAATCCACCAAACACACACAAAGAACTACCACAATGGAGGAAAGACACCGTACAACCCAAAGACTAGCCCTTGCGTCCATGCAGTCACAAGTACTGGCAGCATCAGCCACAAGGCAAAGATGAGACTTCTGCATTTTTGGGACCTCCTTTAACAGCTACTTGTGCAAGGGATGGTGCTCACTAAACAGCTTAAAAATCAACCTGTGAAGACCTTAGATACGGGACATAGAGAAAAGGTTAAGTAACAGGTGGAAAGAAAGTAACTTACTCCATAGTCCCCTTATTTGAATCTTATTTTCCCCTATGAAGGTGTATCACTGTTCACACTAAAGCATTAGTGTTTGTTTCTGTATAAAATATTCCTCCTACTTCTTCAAATTAAAGAAACCTGCTGAGAAAAAACAACTTTTAAGCTGGATTCGAAGCTGGAATACCGTAATTCAAAAGCTCTCTTCTTGAATCAGATAACTATAACTATTAGAGACTATTTTGAAATACTTTTTACAGTCTTGGGACTATTAATGTCATGTTCAAATCACTCTGAGGCTGTTTGGGCTTTTTGTTGTTGTTGTTTTACCATTCATGGGGATACAATGACTCACTGGCACACTTCCAGCACGAGATGCATTTGAATAATACATGGCATGCCCTTTAGCGAGCATCATAATGCCAGATCTAAAACAAGGTAAGAAGTTTCTCCATATCCCCTCCCAGTATTCAGCTGCTCATAATCTATAGCGTTAACAATTCATCATCGAACCCAGAGACTTGCTGCCAACTTATCAAAGTGGCCACTGGATGCGTCTGATGTAGTCTGAGCATCTGGCTCTTCACTGCTCCTGACATTAGCACAGACAACAGAATCAGTGGACTATTGAATGCAATTACAGTAAGCGAGACAGACAATAAAGATTGATAGCGCCTTCTCTTTTTATCACATACAAAACTAGTGGGGGTTAAAGCTTTGCCTTGAGCTGCCTTCATTTAACAATGATTGAAAATATGCAATTGTGATGGTAAAACACTGCAGCCTGTACCACTTCATTTACTGGACACATTATCAAATTAAATGAAAAGTGAACTGCCAAAAGCAACAGTTATTATATATTAATGATGAATATTTACTTAGCATTGTTCACAAATCACACAGAAAACAGAATCCTTCTTGTTATCTTCTTTGCAGGCTACAGATGAGTAGTTTAACATTTCTATGTTTACGCTCCATCTTCGTCTGCAAATCTTAAGATACAGACGTGCGCGATTGGATTTGTGACTATCCATGTGGTGACAAATGTGTAATTAATAAAATGCTCCGGCAGTAAATGAATCCTAATTGCTGCAGGGATTCTTTACCTCAAGTCACACTTGGTATTCTTGAAAGTACTCAACTAGCCAAAGGAACTGAAGAAAATGAGTATTTTCTGGCAGGCTTTCTGGCGTGGGCCACTTTTAGCAACTGGAAAAACCAGAGGAGGCCAACATCATGGATTTAGCCTAACACACCTATTGTATGGAATTCCAGACTGGTTACTGATCTTTGGTTATTGAATGCTGGGTGAGCTAAAAATACATGGTGCACTGGAACTACGCAGATAAGAAAGCGGAGTTATGCAAGGAACTGATTGTTTTGCTTAAAACTTTAAATCCTTGTTTTATAGAATCCTTATTTTATAGAATGCTAACAACATTCTGTCCTCCAATTGCAGCCAAACCATCCTCCCAAGCGCGGCAATAACGTTACTACTGCATGACAGAGCTGATAACGCCTTCGTGATTGTGGCCTAGTTTGCATTGATTGTTTTAATAGATAAACCAAAGAATTTCTTTATTTGAGTGCCACGGAAGAATGGATACCATCGAGAACGTATATTAAGAAAAAATGGTCTTTTTTACAAGCTCAAAATTAAACACAACAGTAACTACACTGTCAGCTCCTGTCAATTTTAGATCCACTGCAATGAAGTAGTAGTTGGACAACATGTGGTCCTGGTACTGCCTGGTTTGGGGTTACACATCCAACAAATGCAAACATATGGTCCTTGTCATGCAATGATATCCATGCAGGCATATTTTTGCCTATGTGAAGAGCTCTGCTTGCTTCAGAACAGCTCTTGATGCAGGCACAAGACTCTGCACAAGCTGAAGTATCTGAGATTAAATGACTAAACTGAGGGGTTTAAACAAAAATAGGCATTTGCTTTTTTCCCTTTGCACAGCCCTGGGAAGTAAAATAAAGCATTCCCAGAACACTCACTGAACTGCATCCTCCAAACTTTTCTGGTTTTCAAGCAAACTGATTATATCCTAGGAATCTGATTTCCACAAATCACTGATGTAAAGGCACCGCGGGCTAAACAAGACAAAAGAAGGAAATTGAGGGAAAAAGTTTGCCTTTCTGGCCATATAAACCAGAAAAGTGACAAACAGAACTATGCCACAATGGAAAACTATGTGCTGATCCCACACAACCAATTGGAAAAGCACCAGGCTGTATGGTACTGCTTAACAGGAGTGCAAAAATAACTAGGAAACTCTGGCACCGATGGCCCACAGACGGCTTTGGAAGGATGAGGCATCAATAGATGAACTACAAGTAGAACAAATGAATTCTCTTAAGCCTACTGAAAACAGGAAACCAAGACACTTCTATTTTCAAATGACATTTATCATCACACCCTCCCCTTTTTTAAACTGAAAACAGCTAAATTTAACCAAATATTTTTCACATTGTTCACATTTACTTGTGAAATATCAATAGAAACATACGTAGATTTTTGTTTTCTTTCTCCATCGAAGCCACTTTTTCCACTTTTATTTCCATGTAAAGAAACAATAATCCATTCCACAAAGAAACAGAACTATTGAAGCCTGGTTGTCTGTGATCACTGTTTGTCCTCCTGAGCCACCTCATTGCCTCTATCATGTAAAGGACAGCCACAAACACCGTGGTTTGTCCCTAGCTACGCACACATGTACTGGGCAGGAGGTTGCTGCCAATGGAGAGAAAAGGGATCACGAGTCCTGTCCATCTTTTCCTCAGGGAGATACTGATGAGATCTGTCCTGCACCAAGAGCCCGGGAGCTACACAACAGATAATGGCTTTGCAAGCAGGTTTACAGATGCTCAAGTCACTGCAGGGAGAGGTACAGACCAACAGGGTGAACCTCACATCCTGGGAAAACTCGATGTCAACTGCAATCAGGAAAGGAGTAATCTGAATGTCGTCAGAGGAGGCCAGAACTTTCCCCTTGAATTGTATTTCAGAAGCGAGGGGGAAATGGCAGTGAGCTGACAGTCAGAGGGAAAAACACCCACCAAAACTAACAACAGAGAAGTTACAAATCCTGTCGTTGATATGACTCAAGCCTGAGATGAATCAACAGCTCTGCTCATCACTCAGGGGAAAGGACAGTGCCAACCCCACACCATGGATGCACAGCACACAGGATCACTTTTAGAGATTGGCAATCGCATCACGATTACAGGAATCAACAAGTGTAGGTCTAGATGAAGTGAACAGAGGTTCTGACTTCCACCAACTTAGTTTGCATTTCCATACCCCTGCGGTGTATTTCAGTGAAGATATTGTCCAGCTGCATCATGTTTGAATGGGAGAGGAAAAATCAAGTCAGATGTACACCAGAATGACTGCAGTGGAGACATTCTGCTGTTCAAGATCATCTCAGAGAGCTTGTGTTTCTTTCTCTCTCATTTTGCCATTCCTATTGTGTCAAACAAGGAAGCAGCCACCAAACCCCCTCAAATGAAGTCTTGCTCCATTTCCTCAAATGGACCAGTTCCCAAGCCACCCTTCCACACTCAAGTGCTCCCATGACATTAGAGTATGCTCCTTTCTCCAGAAAAGGGAGGTACCTCAGAGCCCAAATCCAAGTGTGTGGAATGATACCCTGCCACCACACGCTTCCCCACATCGGAGCTTAGCAACGTCAGCAAGATCTATGTGAATTTTAGTACCCTTATCAATAAGCAAATTTGCTCACTGATTTAAAAGTATCACTGTATGACAGATAGAATAGGCCCCAGACAAAATGGAACAAGAAAATATTCTGGAATTAATTCCAGACTACTTTGGATCTTAAACCTACTGACCCCAAAAGGGATAACCAATCCTCTTGGATCCCCTTCTGACCTCTGACACACACCTTTACTGTGGCATCAGACAAGAAACCAAACACCTTGTCTGCATCTTTCCAGCCTGCCTAAACAATGCTGTGATCTATTCATCCTTGAAAAGATATCACAGGCAATAATCCTTTAGCCACAAATATCTCAAGTTTGGGGAAAAGAGCTTGTTTCAGCTAGTTTGTCAGAGGCATGAAATAGGCAATATCATGCAAGATGAGAAATCTGAGAATAATATTTAGTGAGGAATGGGAAAACTGCTGTTATATAACCCAAAAAGCCCAATGTAGTCATGCTTTAATATTTTCCAAAAGCTAAACCATATTATTCCGTGACTACCTTTAGCATCACACCCTCTTGGTCAAAGACTGATTTAGTTCCTTGCGATGTCACAAGAAGAAAAATGGCCCCGCTATGGAATATGCAAACTAAAAACTTGTTAAATTCTGAAACAGATTTTTCTCATCAGCTGCTTCATTTAAAAACAGCTTCTTTCCAAACAGTTAACTAAGCCTTTTACACTTCCAAACTGGAGTCTGAAACCTGCTATCACTTTTAGTGCCATTATACGTTATGTAGCTCTTTTTTATTAGCTCTTTTTCTTTCCGAGGGACACTCAGTATGCATAAAGCTAAACGTGTCTCTAATTATTATTCAGGGTTACAGCCCATATTAAACAAGTCCTAGAGAAAGGGACATGGGTATGGTTTGGGTTGTCCTGCCAGTGCATCTCTGAGACCGAAAAGGACAATTGTTCACTGGGATAAGAACTTCATGGCTATTAGAGGGAGACTGAATTGCAACACAATCCACTGGAGGACATCTATTCACTTAACCTCCCACCTCATCAAGGGACTTCTTTACTTGCTTGTGTCTGCTACGCCTGTCAGGTGCCCACTGATCTAAGTGATGGTCACACGTCATTTTGCAAGCATGACAAAGCATCTTCAAAAGTTAATTACTGCTGCACTGGGCTTCTTCATCAGAGGCAAAACTGTAAATGGTCTATTTCATTGCACATTCATGTGTACTGAATCACATTGTGCCCTTAGTGAGGGTCCAGAGTGGAGAAGTGTAAAAATCTCTCTCCAGGTACTTTGCTGAGAGGACCATGGTTTTGGAGGCACGCTCCAAACCCCGTTGGAAAAGACTAAAAATGCCCAGAGATCAGAATTTTCCTCTGGGGGTCCCTATGTCTCATTAATGACTACAGAGGAAGCCCAGTGCAGCTCACCTCCCTTCTTAAGCACGTTGAACAAGGACCTAAAGCCAAGAAGACTGGTAAAGAGCCTGCAGGAGAACCTAGCAAACAGGAAGAGGTCTTTGGCAGCCTTCCCCCATGAGCTGGAGTAAAGTACTTGGGCTGTCTGTGTTTCAATTCTATGTGTTTCAAAAAGGATAACATTACTGCCCCAACTCACAAGGGCACAATAAACACATTAATGATTATTATGCCCTCTGAAAATATGGTAATGAAGGTTGTAAGTGTAGGAACCATCACTGGAAATGTTTCTATGCATTTATTTCCACTTACCAGCTCTCTCTGCTTTGCAGAGCTTCCTTACCCAGTGACCTGGCAGCAGAACTTGGAATGACCCTCGACCCATCCTGCCAGCAGTTTTAAAGCATTTGTGAAAGGGCTCAGCTGATGCACCTTCCCATAACACAGATGTGATTCCGCTTGGCGGGAGCAATCCCCACTTGGTTGATGTCCGCAGAGGATGACGACAGATGCTTCTGGTTTTATTCCTTTAATTACGTTGCACATGCACTGTAATTTCTTAGAGTCTCCTCAATTGCTAAATTCCATTACCACCTCCATTCCCTGACAGCTCCCCTTGGCACAACAAATACAACTTCAAAATAGGACACAAGGGACACCAACCCCAGGGTACAAAAGCCTTCTGTAATGACCCTGTAGCAGATGAGTGCACCAAGCAGGAAGGCAGAGGCTGCTCTCCAGCCCCAGAAAACAATTCCATAAAATCCTTACAACCATGCCATTTTCCAGCTCACTTTTCCTGCACCATTTCACACGAGGGAGAAAGCTGTACCACCGTCACATCACTTTTCCTCATTAGCCATTTAAAAGCAAAAAGACTACAATTAAAATCCTTCCAAAAGGATATTTTTCAGTTAGCTCTGAGACAGAGCAGGGAGCTAAAACAGGTCCCCCATACCAAGAACCCTTCTCTGCTTTCGCCTTAAAGCAGAAAATCACAGTATTTGACACAGTGTGCGCAAAGACCATCAAGTTGTGGAGTACATTGACAAGGAAGTGAGAAAGACAAGGAGCAGTGCAAATATTGGACTGTTCCTTCCTCAGGAATACAAGATCAGGTGCATAAAACTGGTGGAAAATAGCTAGTTTGCAGGTAAAAGCACAAAGAGAGAAAACCTTGACTGGGAGCAGATCAATAACGTGAACATTACCTTAGAAATTCCCAGCTCCGGTATTCACTGGGAAGGTCTCTTTGAAGCAGCTGGTTCAGACTCTGGAAATTAGAAGCATAATAAAAATATAATTAAGACAAATACATTTGTTATTCTAATAATTCTGGAACATCTTATAATAAAAGTTAATAAAGGCTAAGCTTCCCCTTTGTGTGGCCCGATGTTTGCCCAAGAGAACAGGACACGTCAGCGGTAGGGACACAGGGGCATCTGGGGTACCTCAACTACTTTAGCAAACACATGGTTAGTTTAAAAGAAGACACTCGTTTCTCCCCCTCCTTTATTAAATAGGATGAAAAAATGAATTACTTAAAAATTAGAAGCATTTTGAGTAATAACCTTGCAAATGCAGAGGGCTTCTTTCTTTTTGCATCACCCATACTTTATGGTATTATTTGGGGTTTGGTGTGTGGGGTTTTTTTTTTCCTCTCCTTAGTATTAGGCTTGCACTGATCTCATCAATAAGAAATGAATTTTGGTAACTTTCAAAGCCACTATATTATTTTCCCTTTTATTTGTAGTGAGTTTTTCTTCTCTCAGTGGTATTACTGCAATAAGTCAGTCATTATTTCTTTATGTTTTCCCTCCTTTCTTTAGTATTTCATTTCCCTTTACAGCACATCTCGTGATCACAAAGAAAACAGAGACACTTATTTCTTTTAACAGTTGAAATTGCTGCGAGTGATTTAACTGTCATTTAATCTGATTCCTCTCTTCTGTCTGTGGAGAAATATGTTTAATGTACTGGAAATTATGTTAATAAGAAAAAGCATTATCTCATTTAATGAAATAAATATACAAATATTTCAAAATAAAATAAAGAGGCAATCTTCAGTGAGGAAAAAATGTCTCTTATGGTTTGCAGAAAATAAACAAATGAGAAAAATTAATGAATACATTGAAATATACTGACAAAAATTACGCCTGAACTCAAAAGGGGGGGGGGGGGAATGAAAAGAGAAGGTGACTGAATTGCATCTCACCTAAGCAAATGCTTTAGAGAAAACACAGACGCAACCTGAAAGGATCGGAGTACAAATTATTGCCTTAAATTGTATTATTACCCCTGGCTAAACTTTTCCTTGAAAAGCCATTATTTTTCCTGCTTTTTTTTTTTGTTTTATTTTCTTCAATCGGTGCTGAAATAATATTTATTGTTTAAGGAGTGAAATCCTTTTCATCCCGTAATTATTTGTGATCCTTTGCCACAAAAATATATATTCAATTTCTAGCAAAGAACTTTGAACCCTCTGATTTAGTTAATGGGAACAATCGATAGCTCTATTTGTAAGCTTTTCCATCGCAAAGGATGTAACTCCCATGCACTGAGGTTAAACAAATAGTGGTGGTGGTGCTGGGAGAAGAACTTGTGGCAATTATGCAATCAAAGCATGACCATTGCAACAGAAACACAGAATTAGGGGTTTAATTACAGGCATCGAAACGAATTAAAGATGTTCATAACAACAACCACCAAAAAATCTCCTTTATGACAAACCGATTTCATTTCCCTGTTCTGCAATTTGAGATCTGAATGCGTTGCTTTCTGTTGTCTTGTTTTCCACAAGTAAATAGTGCAAAACCAAAAGAAGGTATTTGGTGTCATCATTTCGGGTGCAACAGTGGCAGGATTTGATGAAATCCTGGGCTTACTCTTTCACTGGCAAGAATTAGTGCCTTAAATCCACCCAACAGGGGATATAGGGTGTTTTTAGCTCCCCTTTAAAAAGCAGCAGCAGTGATGAGTGTGCTGGGGTGCAAATTCACTGGGGGGATTTCAGTCCCGGGTGTCACACACGTTCACAAGGCACTCTCAAAGTGCTCCAGTTTCTCTGATTCCCCCTCCTTACACAGGGCTCTGGATCACAACAGCTCCAGCTCAGGCACTTCTGCTACCGAGAATAACTACCAAGAGCAGGATGTGTAAAGAACTCGAGTTACTTTCTGACTTGAAACACGCAGTTTTACCTTCCTACAGTTCTCCTTTCAGTCCACAGGCCTGTGAATCTGAACCTAAGCAGGACGAAAGCTGCGCAGTGAATGCTTGGGGTTAATAATAAGCAGGTTGCCTTCCTATGTTACAAATAAGCTAAAAATCCGTACAGTGACATTCTGAATCCGGCTTCAATGGGGATTTCAACCTGTGTTCCCAGAGGCTCCCACCCATCCAGTCCTACCACCCCTCACAGCGCCCTTCCATCTCGAGGTCCCACACCTGATTCCTCTGGATGGGATTCTTAAGCTGCTCGCAATCATTACACTATATACAAAGCAAACCATGCAGAAAGCGGTTGCTCTGAAGAGCAGGTTGTAATTGGTGTAAAACAAGGAATCCATTTAAACAGGATTCACAATCACTAATATTTTAAAGATGCAAACCCAGGCTCTGCACAGACACCACGATTTGGGTTTCATGATGGCCCTTCCGTTCCTGCTAAATTTCAACCCTACAGAAAATATTCCCTACATATATTTTGTGAGCAGGGTTTACAGAGACATTCAGGAGAGGGTAACCCCATAGAGGCTCAGCTTTATTTCTCTAATTCGAGGTTTTCGGGGCATTTAAGAACAAAACCCCTAAACCCCATTGTATTTCTTTCATAACTGGAGTGAAGAATGCTCGGCTGTACAAATGAATTAGGAAATTACTCTCCTGCCGTGAGAAAACATCACGCTGTTACATGCAGATGCACACACAAAAACCCACTAATTCAGGGAGATGAGAAGGAAGGAGGTTTAGTGTAAACCCCTCTCCACTTCAGCAGCGTGAGGGTCAATAACTGACGGTGGTAACTTGCCTTGCAAACATGCAGTGCACCTTGAGAACCCCAACCCAAGATACAGAGAAGATGCAGTGGCACAAGGGCTGGACCTCAGAGGAATATCCATGAGGCTCCTACAGAGGAGCTTGCTGAGTTAAGCCCTTGCAAGTAGAGGGACTCCCCCCATAAAATGCCTATTCAAAGAGTTTTCTCCACATTGGGAAGAGCAGATGGAGGCAGATGTTCCAGAGCACCTCCAGGTCCTGCCTGCGCTGTGCCAAGAGTGGCTCCAGTCTCCAAAGCGCCCTGGATTAGACCCACAAACCTGGTGAGTTAAAAAGCTGTAATAATCTCATACATTGCTGTTGTAACAGTGCTTAAGGGAACTGGATCAAAAGCCTGGAAGTACTGACATCTTTGATTCCAATGCCTTCTGAGTGATGAAAAGCCTATTGACATGAGCAAAGCATCTTGACAAGTTACAAAGAGAGAACCCCCCAAATCTCCTTTTAAAACAGCGTCTGTTTTTAAGCAGAGCTTTTAAACTTGCATCTAAAAACTATCTGCAAGCTCTGCCTGGCACAAACCTGAGATTTCTCCCATTCAAGAGTTTGAAAGCAAGACACCCGTTTGTCGAAGGGATACTTCTAATGCGAAAGGTTAATTTTTTTAAAGCAAAATCAAGTAGATCAAAGTTCCCCAAAATCAACATTTTTTGCTCTCTTTTCTCCTTTTTATGAACACCTTTGACTCTTTTCCAATTCCTGGTTCTATTCCTGCTAGGAAAAAAAAGGGTGGAAGCAAACAGCAGAGCCACTTAAGGTGTTATTCCACAATAAATTTGACTACAAGGAATTTTTCCCTGCACACCCTCAGAGAACTGAATTCCAGCCATCTTGCACATGAAGCTTTTCTCAGTTTAAGGCTATATATGGATGAAATCAAACCCAGGACTTATTCCTTATATCTCCAGAGCAAATCCACAGATATAGCCCTTTTCTACCCGTGCTGTGAATGAAAGCAGAATCCCTCCTTGATGGGTACAGCTTCCACCCCCTTTTAGGATCCATAAACTTGTTGAGAAAAAGGATGGCTCAGACAGACCTCTACATCCACATTACAGCTCCGCTCATCTCTCAGCCCTTCTCACACCGCTTGAGGTCTAGAAGACAGCAATGCCTCGAGAGCAGATAACTCTATGTGGTCTGAAAGCCTCCCTGTGCAGAGAAGAGAGCTCCTGTTCCTCTATGAAGAGCCTAGCTGGAATCCCAAAGGAGCATTTGCCACTACACCACCTCCGCAGCAAGGCACTCATCCCACCTGAGATGCAAGGATGCTTTCTTTCACAGCGCTGGCACCATGGGCCACAACCACACAGACTTAATGCTTTGTGCCTGTTGCCAGACCTGAAGAAGCCGCTGGTTTGCCTCGCAGTACGCGGGAGCACAGTTACTTGCTGTGGTTGCTCTTTCAGACCTTTTGGCTCCTGTAGATTGAACACGCTGCTGCAACAAGCTCTGCAACATCAATACAGAGACTGAGAGCTGAAAGTAAAAAGCTAATAGTATCTTACGTACTTCTGAAGTTTCTCCTGCCTCTTTCATGTAATTCCTTTAGCCTTTTATCAGCCTTTTTAAACATATTTGAATTTATTTGATTGCCACATTTTCTCCCTCTGTTCCTTTAATGAAAAGAATTAATTTGTGCACCTTTGAAGGGAGCTCTCTGCTTTCCCACAATGCAACAGGCCATTTTTCCCTCAAAATGGGAGTGGGAAAAACTGGGAGTCATCATTTTCAAGCCTGAGCCTCAGCAACGTGCACAAATACTGAATCTAGAAAATCAAGTAGGTGCTTGAAACCAGAGAATGGAAATGCAGCATCCCAATACCCAACCGTGAACGCTGCACCTCTTCACCCAACCTCTTGTTGGTTTACTATTCCGATTCCTGGAAGCCCACATTATTGCAAACTACACAGTACTGCTTCCATCCACTCTACAGAAACACATCATTAACCCAGCAATACTGAACTTTCCCTAGAACAAGAGAACAGAGCATTTAGAAACAGGAGGAAGAGGAAAGGTGCATGGGACCCGAGCTTTGCAAACTGATTTCAGTCCCATTATGCATTATGCAACTTTTCATGTGATTTACATCAAAGAGAGCATTTTTAATCAACTCAGCAGAACTAAAGCAGCAAGGGGTGCCAAGGGCTTTTTCTAAAGCCCTCTCGTTGTTTTTCAAGTGACAATTGATAGCAGATGTCTCAAAACCTCCAGCATCCTTGATACCTATTTCAAAGGGATATCGATAGCTGCAGATCAAACTTCTGCACCCTCCTTTCACAAAGCGTCCTCAAAGATGCTTGAGAGTGAAAGCAAATGCAAGACACAGCCTTCATCTAGTTGGGACCATTATGGCCTCTATTAGAGAGAGATTTTTTTCTTTGCTCCACAATTCCACACTGATTCATTAAATTGCTACAAACAACTTTGGGTCAAAACACAAGTTACAATATACTCTTATAAATGAGTAAATACTGGGTTTTTTTCCCTATAAATCCAGGCTTTCTGCTTACTACTTCTTCACAGGCACTTGTGGCCACATTGGCCATGCTGGGAATTAACTGGGGATTTTACACTTCATCCTTCAACACTTCTCTGTCCCTCTTGCAGCAGTTGCAAAGGCAGCAAGCATGGATGTATTATTCAGCCCTGACAATTCAAGCTGTAGACACCTCATCATCCCACCAGAACAGCCCCCCTAAGTGAAACCAGAAGAAGCTGTCCATAGACTACTCAGCGCTCAAACACAGAAGTAGATGAGCAAGACACATGCTCTCAACGTGAGTAAGGACAGGGTTCCTGTGCTGCCAAAGGAGCTTTTGTCTTTCCTTGTCACTCTAACAACCTGGGAAACCATCTGCAAAACTGAGAACAAGTAGCAATTTTTGGTGCAATCTGTTAAAAATCACTTCCTCGCAACTTTGGGAGACATGTTTATCCCAGTGTTTTCCAGGTAGCCCTTTTTAAGGATCTGCACTTGTAGGGAAGATTTTCAGGTTATGAAAACAGCCAGAACAGCTAAATTTAGGGAAGTTGTCAGACATGTAAGTCTGGAGACTTGTCAGCATCCCTATTTCCAGTTTTCTGTGCAACTCAAAGCATCTCCTGTTTCTCATCCACACAGAAACTACAAGCAAATAAGTTTCTTTGTGCTGCCTCTAGCACACATAGACCTGATCATGCCTTGCTAGAATCCAATGAAAAGGTGCTTTCAAATACAATTAAACAGTTCCAGACTTCAAACAGTGCTCAGCATTAGTTCCACTGAAGGATAGGGAAAGGTTAAGGCAGATTTTCCCCTAAGCATTATTTTTTGTGCCTTTTTCAGTTGACTTCCATATGGATAGCAACAGTCCATTGTCGGGTGATAAAATTAGAACATCCGAGATAGCCTAACTAGAAAGCAATTTATCACTGTACTATTCCAGGATATAGAATTTCTATTCCTTAAATAAACATATTTCTTTGAAGTGTCAACATAACCAAGAAATCTGATCTTCTAGACAATATTCCAGGCTTGATGCATTTTTATTGCTCTCCTGTAATGAAGTTTTAACTCTTGATATATTCCTCCTATTTAAGTGCCATTTCAACCAAACTAAAATGATCCATTCCCAAAGTTGGTTCAGGCAGAGCGGTGACATTCCGCAGAGGAATGTGCCCAGGTGCTGTCTCTGAAAGCACCCACCATTATGCTTCAGCAACGGGGAGAGGAGGGGAAGACTAAAGAACAGATTTAAATGCACTATGGAATTGAGGCTATACATCCATTTCACACGAGTTGCACGTGTAAATAAGACAGAACCAGTAACTTCTATATTTGCAGTTTACCAAGCTGGTGTTTTGTAAAGCTCCTACGTGGTGTAAATGGCATCGCTCTATTAACTTCAGTGAGTTGCCCTTATACACGCTCTAGATTTAATGACGATAACTTCTATTCAAAGTTATGACTACAGCAAGAGACTTGAATGAACAACTTTGATCACATTTATACTTGTCATTCGGGATTCGCTAATCCCAGATTGACTCCGTACATAATACATAATTGCATATCAACAATATCAGCCTGAAATTCTCCCTTCTTCTAGCGCTTCCCCCAAGTTAAGCATTTTTGTCCTGCTAATGAACCTTTTGTTCGAGTGAAGATGGTTCTGCCAGGAATTTAATGCATGGAAATGTAATGACAGAAGAGCATTACATAACCCCTCTCCTACAGGAGTTCCTACAGTACGGAATATAATGAAGCCAGACTATAAATGATGCATATACCTGCAAGGGGAAAGTAGCTCTCTTCTCTCTTTTTTTTTTCATTTAGTGAATTGCTATAAATAACCATGTGGCAAGAAATGGCTTCAAGTGCTTCAAAATGTTTGGAGAAAGGGATCAATCGATACGCTGCTGAATTGTTAAATAGGGAAGAAAGAGACAGATAAAGATTAGAAAGTACTTCCTGCTCTCTAAGAAATGCAAGGAGAAAAGCTGCAATAAATATTGAGACACCCCCATACACCCAACCCCATCCGACAGCAGAGAATGTTCTCCCGACTTTCTTCCTCAAATTTTAGGCTCAAAGGCGCCTGCAACAGGAATCTGAACATTCAGGAGTGGATCCTGAAGCTCATCAATCACATTGGAACACTTCATTTTACATCAGCTGGCTCAGCGGAGTTACACTGAGCAAATATTCACTTCCATAAGGAAAGAAAGAAGCAACTCTTGCAACTTTTCCAGCACTGTGTTTAGGCTCTGTGTATCTGCTCAAAATATAAGGAACTAAGAAAGTCAGCAATCTTTATAGACTAATATCTGAATGAAATTATTCCATCTTTGTCCTCTTCCCTCCCTCCTTTCAACAGAACCAATACCTTTTAAGAGAGCAAGAAAAAGTAATAGATGCACCCAGCATCTGGCTGCAGTAACAGCTTGGCAGATACAACTACATCCCTAAAACAAACAGAGTCATAGAGTCATGGAATGGTTTGGGTAGGAAAAGACCTTAAGATTATCCAGTTCCAATTCCCTGCCACGGGCAGGGACCCCTTCCACTGGAGCAGCTTGCTCCAAGCCCCTGTGTCCAACCTGGCCTTGAGCACTGCCAGGGATGGGGCAGCCACAGCTTCTCTGAGCACCCTGTGCCGGCCTTTATTTACACATAGAGACTGAAAAGCACAACTCTTCATCTTGCATAATCCCTGAGTTTACTTAAGACAACACCGTCATTTCCAGCATACCTCCTAAGACATTTTGTGCTCTGGTTATTTCTGTTATCCTCAGTAAGAAGTACTCCTCTTGTATGAATAAATACATCAGCGCATGAACAGACATTAAAGTGACTCTATTTTGCATACAACCGCCTTCCTATTTCCCCCCATCCACTTGGTGCTTGACAGCAGGAATTTCACCTCTGCCCACTCCTTCTCCTTCTGGTACTGGAGAACTGGAGGTAAAGAACCCACAACTGCTTACTGCAATGAAACTGCACTACATAAATTCTGTCTGACTTTTGAGGAGCTGGTGATTTATTGCAGAATAATGCAAACCAGATATCTCTGAGTATCATCAAAATCTAATATCAAAGATCCTTAACTTTTTTTATTATTATTATTAAGCCAGAATTAAAGGCCATCATTATAAAGCAATCTTTCAATATGAAAAGCCAACCCTTTGGAAATAAGGTCTGTAGGAAAAGTCCAGCTGTATCACAAATTAAACCACACTAAAGTAATATTAAGGTGTAATTTAAGGCCCTCATATTGAGAGAGCTCAGAGTGAAGGCTCAGGGCTCTGACACTGGGGAAAAGGCACTATGCTAATATCCATTTTTTTTCTGCCAAAGTATTTCAATCAAGAAGCAAATAACATCCTGGAAGTTCTGTTTGGAATACAGAAGCAGAGAGCACAAACTAATTTGTTCTATGAACTGATGAAGTTTGCACTGCATTTCAAAAGGAAGCAGAGGATACAAGTTGCCAGACTCCCGGGATCTGTGTATAAATGGGACTTTTTATCATACCTATTTCATTGCCATGTAACTCTTCCTTCCCAGTTCAGACATTATAATACACTGCTAAGTGCAGTAGAGATTTTCAGATCCACAGCCCTATACGTGTCAATTTTAGGAGCGTTTCGATGCAGGTATCACCTGTACATTTTAGAAGCTGATCACAGGTCCCCACATTCACACATTTTGGGTGTTAGGAATGATCCCTGAAAGTCCATTCACACAACAGATCAGTAAGTTCCTCCCAGGAGCAGCTGATGCGCACAGAGGTGGTGGTGCAGCAGCCCCAAGGGCAGATGAGAACTTAGGCTATGGGTATTTACAGCTCTTTGAGGTAATGAATACCATATCAAACCCAGCTCACACCATGTTCTGAGGTTATACAGCTCTGATCCCAATAAAATATATAATGCCTGGTATAAGTAATTATTTTGTTGATTTCATACCTTATCCCATTTTGCTCATATATACAGTGTTAAAAGCTAATATATTATTCAGTAGCTATAAAGGGCTTTTTCTGGTCTTTTCAGCAGCGTTATTGTCTTTCACATCCTGTCAGAGCATTAAGATGTCATATAACTTTGCAACAATTTACTGCGCACCCCAACGTGCATTTGGCTAATACTACAAGGATGACTTAGTGTGCTGGCATTACTGAAAGACACGCTGTAAGGTCTGCTACCCACAGTGTGGGCAAACATCAACTGCAACTTCAGTAGGAACAAAAGAGAGGAAGCGTATTGCTTTTGTAAGGTGATTGTTTAGTCCTGTCTCTTCAGTCAGAAGCAAAACTCAGCCTCTGCCACCATCCCAAAACTGAAGGACAGGAGGCAGGGACGTGAATCCATGTATAAGCAATCTGGTTTCCACTTGGTAGTGGTGCACAGCCAGAGCAGACAAAGCTGCAGGTTCTCCCTAAATGCATGCTGCAAAACACAGTTATTTTAAACATTATCATCACTTCATAAAAGGATGATTGTACCCCACCTGGAATACTGGGTTCAGCTGTGGGGCCCCCAGTACAAGAGGGATGCTGGAGCAAGACCAGAGGAGGTCATGGAGATGCCGTGAGGGCTGGAGCAGCTCTGCTCTGGAGCCAGGCTGAGAGAGCTGGGCTGGGGCAGCCTGGACAAGAGAAGGCTCCTGAAGGGGAGACCTGAGAGCAGCTCCAGTGCCTAAAGGGGCTGCAGGAAACCTGGAGAGGGGCTTGGGACAAGGGCCTGTAGGGACAGGCCAAGGGGAATGGCTTGAACCTGCCCGAGGGGAGACTGAGATGAGCTCTTAGGCAGAAGCTCTTCCCTGGGAGGGTGCTGAGGCGCTGGCACAGGGTGCCCAGAGAAGCTGTGGCTGCCCCATCTCTGGCAGTGCTCAAGGCCAGGTTGGACACAGGGGCTTGGAGCAAGCTGCTCCAGTGGAAGGGGTCCCTGCCCCTGGCAGGGGTTGGAACTGGATGAGCTTTAAGGTCCCCTCCAACCCAAACTATTCCATGATTCTACAAGTTCCAGGTATTTACTATTTGCAAGGGACCTCTTCTATACTTGCATGCAGCATACAAGGGGGCACAATTGCCAGGTTTTAGTATTTTGAAAGTAAGAAACACTCAGTGACCCGTCACAGTAAAAATACAGATTTTAAGCTGCCATGTGGATTGCCCAGCCCAAATGAACCATGCTTTTTACAGATGGTTTTGGACATCCTTTTAACCGGATAACACAGGAAGATAAAGCAGTGGTGAAGCAGCACAGGCTGGGAGGCTGGGATCAGCAATCCTTGATGCTTCTCCAATAAAAATCACCAATAGTAACACCCCAGCGATAGGCCTCCCTTTAAGAAAATGACAGGAGTATTTTGTATCCTATGGAATGCTTGCATCAATCACGTACCTGTGGCTTTCACAGAGAGCTGGACTATCACAAGATCGATGATAAGCTCAAACACAATGCTTGACCTAAATACATCATGTAGCAGGGGATGCCTGTTAAGTAGGTCAGCACGGGCTCTTAAAAGTTATGCAAAACTTATTGCTGCCACACAGCCGGCATGCCGGTAGTTGAGAAGTACAGGGATAAATTCCATAGGCTGGAGGAAATCTCATCACATGAAATTCTGTTTCACCATAGTTAGAACATCTTAAATACTGGACTATGCTGCTTGTCGTACGTCTTCAGGCCTCCAAATGAAAGAGAAGTGAAGTGGGCAGCTGAGGAAAAGCCCAGCACTCCCGTATGTGAGCCTGAGGTTCACATACACGGAAGATGTTCCATACATGGAACAATAATAATTGTTCAAATAAATATTTTCCATTCTTGCAGGCAAACAAGTTGTGATTTATGGGATGCATCAGACAAGCCTCTCAAGCTAAGAAAGTCTGTATTTAGTGGTGATTAATCAGAGATGGCTATACCACCCTGTCTTGATCTTAGAAAGCTCTTAAACAGCATAGTGGAGAGAAGACAACTGTACAGAGGCTTTCCTGTTGTGGTACCCATGTATGAGGCAGAAAGGCACACAGCATGACAGAAGGAATATTGTACTTGCCAGAATGAACTGGTAACTGCTTACCCATCCCTTACTGAACATGTCTGTGCACTGCAGAGCAGAAACTGGAGACACCTTGTGGAATAAGAGTGCCTCCTGACAGAGGAAGGATATGCTGTGGTAAGAGGTTTTAATCCCACATTACGAACAAAAGCATCCTTTTGGTATATTTTGACTTAAAAGCCAGCGAGTCCACCCTGCATTAAGCAATCAGCCATCTCTACGTTCATGCACAACTGAACGGGAGCCAGATCCTAGTGGCTCATGTTAGATAACTCCAAATTTTTATAATCTCTAAACTGAACTGCATCTACAGCTCTCATCCACTTGGGTATACTCCCTGTATCAATCCACGATGGCAAAACAGCAAGCCATTGTAAATATAGAAGAGGTCCCTTGCAAATAGTGAATAGCTGGAACTCATAGAATCATGGAATGGTTTGGGTTGGAAGGGACCTTAAAGCTCATCCAGTTCCAACCCCTGCCACGGGCAGGGACCCCTTCCACTGGAGCAGGTTGCTCCAAGCCCCTGTGTCCAACCTGGCCTTGAGCACTGCCAGGGATGGGGCAGCCACAGCTTCTCTGGGCACCCTGTGCCAGTGCCTCAGCACCCTCACAGGGAAGAATGCCTCAAGAAGAGGCTCTACAGGGCCTGCCATTCAAACACTGGATAATAAAAGCCCAGGAAACCAGGCTTTTCAGACCCCATTTCTGCCCGGCATCAGTTTCCAAGACTTGCCATCACTCTCACCACGTCACATATACACTTATCCTCAGCATGCAGGTGGGCATGGCCATGAAGCTGTGGTCACACCACAATCTTCTTGCTATGAAGAATGGTCTTCTAGACAAGCACGCATTAGTAAGTGAGGACTTACACCTAGATCTTCGCGCTTTCTTTAAGTACACTTAGAAACTTAGTGACAGATGTCAAGAAAACAAATAGCATTTACCAGTAACAAAGATGTACCAAGGACAAAAAAAAAAAAGAGTTATAAAAGCAAGAGAAAGAGAATAAATAGGCTGCAGAAGGCTGCCTTGGATGCTAGTGATGAAGGCTTTCACCAGCCCTCAGTAACACGGCTCATGGAGGCAAGTTGCATATTTTAGTTAGCGTTTAACTTGGAAGCTTTTCCTTCGAGACAAGTGATTATTTTCCTTCCCTGTCTGACCTAGTGCATGCTGCAAAGCTCCACTATACTGTATTTGTGCCCTGCAGGCAGCAATGTCCCACCAACTTTCCACTGAATGCTCGTAACACAAGGCAAAATGACAACAACAACAAAAAAGAGAGTATTATTTTTGCATATTGGAAACAAATACATGCTATTGTGTTTCTTCTTTTATGGCTTTGTTATTTCATCATTATTCACCACACTTCTTGCCTTCATTTGCAGAGTTTGGGTTTTAATGTAATGGCCATTCAATAAAAATGTTACTTTTAAGGGTTTGCATATCATCCCATTTTCTCTTCAACCCTTCAGCAACCATATGGCAAGCAATCAGGTCTGCAATCACTAGGTCCATATTATGTAGAGCATGATTTCAGCATTATGCTATTACCCATCTGTTTCTGTAGAAAAAGACATGAACCCTTGAACCCTTGTATAAGAGGTCAGCGGTTTCATTGCACACCGTATTCCACAAATCCATCTCTGTTCACTTGAGATCACTTTTGTGATTTACTGGAGTCTTTTAGGCCAGGCTTTCCTTTTTTTTTTTCCCCCTTTCTTTTTTTGTGTTTTAAATACAGACAATCAGCACAATTTGTCTGTCTGTTGTATAGGATTATTTGTAACTGTCATTCCGTGCACTCATGCTCTCTTAAAGATGTTCTCCTGAGATCACGCCAGTTTCTTAGAGAAGAGACAAAAAAAGAGGGAGGAAAGCTCACATATTTTCATGTGCTTAACAGATTACTCTAGGAATAAGGAGGTTTGCTCCTTATTCAGCATCGATACATTCATGAAGTAGTAAAAATCGTCTTTTTTTTTGCTTTGTTTCTTTGCTTTCAGCAATCCAGAAGATGCAAAGAGGTCTCTGGCTTTCCATAGGAGAGGAATGCACTGTACAAGTACAGACATAATGGTAATGTGTGGCTTGAATTCTGCCCGGCACAAAGACAACTCAGTGAACTTCAACTGCAGCCCATCAAGCTTATGGAAGGAGGAAAGAGAAAGAAAGAGCCTAATACCAAGCACCTTGAGTGCAGGTCACTGTTAGCCATAGCATGTAACCAGACACTATAGCTCCCTATCACCATAAAGTCTCTGCTACAATAAAGAGATATAAACCCGTGTCCAAAATAGAAATCCACATCCCTTAAATGTTATCCTATTCAATGCCTGTACAACATGTTTAACTAGATAGCTCTGCTTCACTAGACAAACACAATGGAATTCTCCTTAACAACCTCTTTCACGTAAACCACAAGCTTGATCAAAAAGAAAGAAAACAAAAATCTCCATACAAACCATTCCACAGCACAAAACTAGGCTTTTTATCCGGAATATTTTGTACCAGCAGGTTTGCCAGGCACTTTTCCCAGACTCAGAGGGCTCATAGCAACAACAATGAAAAATAAGTTAAAGTTCAAATAATTGGAAAACATAGAATAACGACACAGGTGTGATGGAGAAATCGTAAATCATGTGAAGGATGAAATGGAGCCAATCCAGGCTATCTTACAGGAATGTTAATAGAAGTTCTAGAAAATCAGGGTGGAAAACTTTGGTAGCTCCTAGAGAAACAAGGGAGCCTGGAGGAATGGAATGAACAGCCAAGGTCTGGGAAATGCTGCCGCTACCAGTGTCCGTAGAGAGAACAAGAACCCTACGGATGGGAAGACAACATGAGAGTAAAAAGGCAGGCACACTGTTACAGGGATGGAGAATAGGTGGAAAAGCTCAAGAGAGGAAAGGGGAAGAATGGAAGCGGTTTGTGAGATGTTCTCCTTACCTACCCACTTCTGAGAAGTCAGTTATTTTCTAGAAGGAAGCTGAAACAAAGAGAAGGTACTTCAGTGAAGTTGGATGTAAAATGGATAGGGAAGAGCCACAGAAGCTTTTAAAGATCTGCAGTTCATTGTGGATGGCAGAAATGGTTGAAGAGTTTAAATTCTAAGTTTCCTTTGCAGAAGCAAGGCCTTAGATATAAAATCCAAGTTGCACAGTCAAAGGAAGGCTTGCATCTTCACCAACCAGAGACCAGAGCCTCTAGTCAATGCTGGAGTACAAGAAGTGACCCAGGTCTGTGCAGTGGCTTCCACTCCCTAATAGAGATTAAAAACAATAGATCTGCATTACAGCTCTTGGACAACATTCAACAAAGCTTGTTTAACTCATGAAGCAGTCTGGATGTGGGAGTTATGGAAGTTTGAGCCACTAATGGGAGAATTAAGCTTTTGTAATGTATGCTTAAGTATCAAATGCTAAGTGTCATTTCAATAATAAAATCATTAAAGAAATGATATATGGACGTATTAGGCCGATTAGGCAGACATAGACAGACAGATTAGATGGGATGACCACAAAGAATAAAGTAAATATGAAATGGAGAAAAGTAAAGGGCAGAAAATTGAATCTAAAAGAATATTACAGATATATAAACTTGGCAAATAACTGGAGTGATTCCCCTGAAGAAAGAAATATTAAGCTGGTCAAATAAAAATGGCAACTCATTTTTCCATGTTACTTTAATCTTGGACTATATATGGCGTAAACACTACAAGAATTAGGGAAAACCAAGTGTGCAGAATGTAACGGTGGAAATTACAGGCTGACAACCATCAATTACAGAATAAACGCTATTCTAAAGCAGATGTAATAATAGCTGGCAAGACACATTAATACAGTTTGACCTCCAGTTTTATTTACTTCTTTCAGGCAACCTGAATGCCATGATGCTTACATAAACAATGCTTAATGCTTTGAACTTCCATAAAACATGGCACGAGTTAATTAAAATGATACAATCACAGCATATCCCTTTCAATATAATAGACAGAACAATAAGGAGAGACTGTTTATTATAGAGTCCAGTAATTATTCACCAAAAGTGTACAGTGAAAGACTAATCTTCCGTTTTCAAGATAACTTTTGGAGCTGGAACATCCCCTTGCTTTGATATTTGCTGGCTGCTGAGATTCACGCACTGGGGAGAGGGGACTTTAGCAAACAGACCCCTAATACACATGGATAAAAGCTGTTTTCAATGGCATTAATGTTTAACGTGAACCGCTAAAAGCAACACAATCAAAGTTAAAGCTGACAACTCCAAGTTTAGTTTAAAGAATAGAGTTTAAAAAGCCACAGCATCTTCTGCCAGTGATGTTGTAAGACTGCATTCTGAATATCTGAACTTTTGTTTTGTTTTCCATTCTCTGATTCTTTCCATTAACGGGTACACTTGGAGGGGGTTGTTCTATTTTAACTTGTTGCCATTATGATGGGGTTGCCTTTGTTCCTTGAATCAGCAAAAAGCCATCAACACCGAGAAACAAACCTCAAGCTGCAAAATAAGGTCATCCATCCACCTTCCTAACAGTATCTATAGCCAGTGCCTCAAACTCCCCCTTCAGCAAGGTAGTAAAACAACCACCACTCCAAGTTACAACTCTGAGAAAGCCTCCAGTCTCCTTAACCTTCCTACAAGCACTTGTGCCTCTCTCTTTCCTTCCTATAAAAGGCTACAAAACCCCAAAGGAGCCCAAACTTCAGCTCATCAACACCTCAAATGAAGTCAATTTACTAAGCCCCAACATCTTACAAGCTTTGCACATAGAAAGGGTTCAGATTTTGATACCTACTAAAAACACTGACACAGCTTCTTCCAGATAGCTGAGTGGATCTTACACCCCTGCCCACCTCCCAGCCCAGCAGGCAAAGGAGGCTTTAGGAGGCAAGAAGGGAGGTGCTGTGCGGGAGCTAATGATGCACAAGATTTTCTCATTAGGATAATCGGAAGGGGTAAGATAGAAGGGGGAGGCAGATGCACATTGGCCCACATAAGATTTTAGTCCAGAGAGACAGGAAATTCCAGTATCTTCATAAAACCCTACCTGCTGTGAGGAGGGAAATAAAACATATCTCTAGATGCCTTCTTGTAAGGAGGTAGGTTTACATCCAGCCGTAAGGTTTACTGCTTAAATCAAGGCTAAACCCCCTATCTGCTTGGCAACAAAGGTAGCCAAGAAAAGGCAACTACCCTCTAGAGTAAAAAAGTTATTTTGTGGGAAGTTTGAACTTTTTCCCTTGCACAAGTGTATGTTTTGGGTTGTTGGTTGGTGTTACAATAGAACATTGGGAAATGGGTTTAAACTGAAACAGGGGAAGTTCAGGTTAGCTATAAGGAAGAAGTTCTTTACTGTGAGGGTGCTGAGGTGCTGGCACAAGGTGCCCAGAGAAGTGGTAAATCCATCCCTGGCAGTGTTCAAGGCCAGGTTGAACAGAGCTGTGGGTGACATGATCTAGGGTGAGGCGTCCCTGCCCATGGCAGGGGTTGGAACCGGATGATCTTCAGGTCCTTTCCAACGCAAACAGCTCTGTGATTTTATGGTTGGTTTGGGTTTTTTTCCCTTGGGAGGGGGAGATATTATCATTGAATGAATTCAACTGAAAAAAGAAAGCTGCCTTCATCAACTAAGACATATTGGATCGACAACCTCCTGTCCCCCAGTTGCCCTTTTCCTTTTCTTCACTGTTGCGCTTGTCTAAGATGAAAGAAGGGGGGAAAGAAAGATAAGACAATAATAAATCCTCCATTTTAATTTCACTTCCCAAGCTATCAAGTAGGTACGAATGTAAAACAGTAAAACTAAATTCCTAAAAATACTGGCGAACTGTTCATAACACAAAAATGTGATTTGAAGGAAAGTGGTTTCCAGTGAGCTGCTTTCTCTGCCTTTGATGTTTTCTCATAAACTCCTTTATCTAAACTTGCACAACACCGCTCTGTCCTCTGTGCCGGGTGAGCCCCGGCTGCACACAGCTCCCCTTTCACAGCTCTGTCTGTGACGCTGAGCAGCAGCCATGTCACAACTCACAATTAGCAGTCTCACGATATCTGGGTAGGTTTTAATGCCCTGGGGTTTCGTAATCTTTGCTTTTAAAAAAAAATAGATAATAATGTAGATTTTCATGTCAGAAGTGAGGGGTTTCAGCCTTCACAGTTCCAAAGGACGATTTGGAAATGTGATCTTGATACAATCTTCAGCTTTGGCCAACAAAAAGCAAATGAGAACCCTTACTATAGTTAATGTTCGCGGTGACTTTAATCCATAAGGTGCATGGAAGGTTCCTATGAAGGAACCTCCTTAGTTCATGAGATGTGGAGTCATCACTTTGCTTCCCTAAAGAAATACATATCCTAAAACTACTCACATGAAGCAGCCTTGGTGAGCAAATCAAAGTCATTCATATAGATTTACCATTTGGTATTTTTAATTCCCTGAATGCAAGGCACATCACTCCACACAAGGAGCTACCTAAAGGAACTCAAGCCAGGTATTTCTTGCCAGCTCTCTGCACTTCGGACAGACCTTTTCCAAGAACCACTAGCGTCTTTTTTTGGCTGTCATCTCAATGGACATAAGCCCCAATTCAGGAAAGGAACATCAAGCCTATGCCTCAAAGCCATTCAAGACAAAGTGAATGAGGAAACAGGATTCAAGCCAGCAAATGCTTTCCGGGCTGTCTGGGTGTGCAGCAAACCAGCTGAGAATATTGTTTGCTGGGTACCTTGGGATGAGTTCTTTTGTGCTGTGATTCTGCCCAGCCATATATGATATTCTGCCCAGCTCTGTTTCATCTATGATTCTGCCCAGCTCCTACCGAAATCAGCAAATTCTGAAGGCTCATGTGCCATGCATTCATATACACTTACATAGATAGGAGTTATTTTAACTTTACCAAACTAGACTGAACTTGCCAATAGTCCTCTAGAAGAAGCAGTAAATGCATCTCGAGGAGACAAATCCACTGCTGGATGGGCTGCTTGGGCTCACTGATCTCAAAAATCAGTGCAAGGTTCTCCTTTGTTCATCTTCTCAAATGCTCCCAGCTCTGTTGTATGTAAATCAAAATCCACCCACCCAGTGCCACCTTCAGCAGTGGGCCTCAGATCACCAGTTTCTCCTTTAATGACCTGTTACTGCTTTTAAGCAGAAACAAACACTAAGATTTGTATTGATTTCATGTGCCTTAAAATAACACTGGACCACTACAGCCAATGTTTTTGCCTAATTTTTAATGGGACAATATCTCATCATAGTCCATCTCTAAATCTGACCCCCTTAAATTGCCTTCTGTTGAAGACTGACCAAATGACTGCAATTCCAGTTGCACAAACCAGCATTACTGCAGCTAGTATGGACACAGAATAAAGCCTTATGGCAAACACAAACTCAGTTTAGCCAATTCTTCTGATGTATAGTCACAAATGAAGCAAAATGGTGATATGCAAAGACATGATTGGGGGTTATTCCCTACTACAACAATTATCTGCTGGCTAACTGGGATCACTACACTTGTGTTAGCGCCGGAAACAGTTTTAATCAGCTGTTATATTATGGTACCAACTCATGGAGAATTTAAAGACAAAAATGATCTTCCAGGACGTGAAAAATTACTGAATTGCAGCGCAATCTTCACTGGTTTAATGGAGCAGTTTTCTCAGGATATGGGGGGAATGATTCATGCAGTTCCCCACCTCCACAAGCAATTTTTGCCAACCCATCTGCCACCCTAAATGTTGCAGCCAAGGCAACCCCATCGGTGGACTTCTGCTCCCTCTACTGGGGCTGCGGAAATCCCATTCCCAAGCCCGGCTGGTTCCTTCAGAGGCAGGTGCACAACTGGTTTCACCAAGGAGGAAGACTGTGCCCCAGCACTGGCTCCAGAATGGTGTTAACACCATTGCTAAGAGTGACTTGCAAATACATAGCAAATAAACAGCTGTAATCCTTTGGAACAACAAAAGCCCTAAAACCATGGGGAACATCAGTTTAAAGTGTCAGAAGTAAATGATTATGATTTTTTTTTAACGCTGTGAAAAGAGGTGGCATCAAAAGGAAATGACAACACCCATTTAAGCCTTCAGTGCTTCTCTCTGGCTTAACCAGTTGTTCCCTCCTAGCACACGAGCGTGCTGCGACGCGACAGGATGGCTCGCTGCCACGTGTGATGGGAGAAAAGACAAATATCCTCCTTACAACGGACAACAAAGTCTTGCTTCTGCATTCCAAGTCAGAAGCAAATAAATACAGAATTCCATTAAAAGCTCTGTTCAAGCGAGCTTTCCCATAGCCTTCTCTATAGGTGCTTTTAGTGTCTGACTACCTAGAAATCACAAGAGTGTTGAACTGTTCAGTGCCTCTGACCCTCCTCCCATCAGCAAACTGCTCTGGTGATAAAAACTAAAGGGCTTGTGTTATTTGCATTTTTACTCAGTGTAGTCACAGATCACAAAATAAATCAGTAAATTGAGCTATAAGGCTTCCAATTTGCAGCCCCCAAACCTTCTAAATAATCATCTGTGCTTAAATACACAAACCCCTTCAAATGTAATAATTTCTTTGTCAACTAAAACAGTTACAAAAATTCCATCCCCCAAATGCTTCCACACACTGATTGCTTTAAAGAAATCAGACAAATGAAAGTGCACAATTTCTCCTTAATATACTCCAGAGAATTAAAAATACCCAGTGAACTGAAATGCTAAGATCACCCATGGTATTTCCTTCCGAGCTGTCAAACACTGTTCCTCCTGCTTCATAAAAGAGAACTGAGAGCTGTTTTCTTGGTTTAAAAGATGTGGTCCAGGTGCCAGCATCACTAAACCCACTAACGCCACGGATGCCAGCAATTAGCATCGTTCCTGGCAGGCTCTGAAAAGCAGCCAAATGCATGAGGAGTGAACAAATCTCCTGCTGCTCAGGTCACTCTGCCAGGGCAGGGCTCAAGCACCTTGGTGCACGTCGCAGGGGAATCCTGTTACATCCTTTATCAGGCCACTTGAACAGCTCCACAACATTGTACCCCCATGAAAATACAGGCACTCGGCACATTAAATATCAGCTCTCTGCGTAATGTGAATTATTTTGTTAGGTATGTCCAGGATAACAACTTATGAATAACATAACTATGGCTGTGTCAGAATGAAGTCACTCAGATGCTCAAGTAACATGGTCCTGAATTGCCTCTTCCAGTATAACTTTAGTAAACACAGTCAAACCCTTTTTGACAAACACAGATATAAATCAAACGTTCATCTGAAGCATATCTCTGTGTTGTCTTAGCTGGAATTTGCAACGTGTTAGGACAAATGCTGCAGTTTCCCTTGACCTATGTGAAAAATATTTAAGTGTTTAAAATATCCCTTTCATTCATATGCTAATGGCTACGAACAGTGCTCCGGCCCACGCGGAACAAAAGCTGAACGAGATTTCACTAGCACTTTACATCTTCTTAGTAAATTAGGTATTATAACAGTTAGTAAATGGATGCACTGAGGGCATTGTAAAGTTGCCACTCAGTTCTGCACTAATAAAGGGACTGTACAGTGCTGAAAAACATGATCAATGTGCGCTTAAAAATAAATAAGTAAATAATAATGAAATCAGAGGAATAAGAATTCCAGTGGCTACAGAAATACTTTGGCGGGGATGTATTTCCTTCCCGTATCACAGGACTATTAGAGACGAAGTGTGTGGTTTCAGTTTGCCAGGGCTTTGTTTCTGAGCCTGCGATTTGTTCCTTGCCACTGCTGCAGGGGTGCAGGCACACAGGGGCTCCGTCCTTGCCCCTTCCCTCTGATGCTAATCTCATCCCTCCACCCTGGTATTTCCCAACAATAGTGGTCATTGGAATACTGTTAATCCTTTTAGCAAGCGCTAATAATCAAGCATTAGCACAAATAATATTAAAGCTTTTTTCCTAATAATTACATATATAATGGATGTGTCTTTAAAAAGTTGTTTACAGCTGCTTAGCCCATGAATAATTGGTTTCTCATCCTGAAAGAGGAGAAAGCTTGTCTTGGAGTCCCACTTACAAATGCTTGCTCCCCCCCTTCTTTAAAAACAGTTCTGCAGCTGTTGTTAGCAATTAAAACTGTTAAACCACTATTAAACCCAAATTTCTTTATTAAAGGGATTACTCAACCCAGCTGAATTGGTTTTTAAAGTATTGGATCATGTCAAATAATTTCCGATTTGAATGATCAGTGAATGGTCTGAACGTAGCAAGACCCTACTCTAAACAGTTCAGCTCCTTTACTACCCCAGCACAGGCTGCTTGTTGCTATATGACTAGTTTAATTGTGGGCTGTAATAAAGGTCATAATTAATATCCCAACACAGACACTAACAAACAATTTTAAATTGCCAGCATAATCAAATGATGCAAACATCTATGAGCTACAAAAGTTCATTGCCGCAACTGACAATTTCTTAATTGTATTCAGTCATTCATGGAAATTTTATTAACATCGAACTGATGTATCCTGCCCTTACTCTGTCACAACACCAGGGATCTAATTTCATTATTTTCCACAAGATTTGCTTGACTACTGCCATGATTCTAATATTGCTTTAGTCCAGATGTTTATGCTATTTAAATTAGGAAGAAAAGGCTTTTGGGTAAACACAATTAAAGAAGTCTTTCTTTTTTTTTTTTCCCCTTTTTTTTTTCTCTCTTTCCCTTTTTTTTCCCCCCTTTCCAAATTTAGTTTAACAATCTTCTTTTAATTAATGAATATAACTGCAAAGAAGATGGGCTTTCCCCCCTCATTTTTTATGCTCGTTCCCCACTGCGTGCAACATACATCGAGTGTACGGCTCCAGCTAGTTCTAAATATAACAACCTTTTAATTTTTCACTTACATTTGAGTGCTCATTAAAGTGAAAGATAGCCGTGCATGACAACTGCACTTTTCCTCCTTTGACTCTTAAATCAATCCCCAATATATTTTGAGCATCACAGAAACAGTTTGAATCTTTCTCCTTCCTCCCGTGGCGTTGCACCCCGGAAGTGGGTCTGTGACTGAAGGATAACCCGTGTTTCTAGTGTCTGGAGTGGTCAGCATCGACTCCGTGTGACAGCAGAGGAATCAGTGCAGCTGGAACACCGACATCCAAAGGAGGATTCTGCTTCTGCTTTTTGATACCACTCAAATACATTCATTTTCTTCTCCTGTTGGACACCAGCGTTTCATTCATATCAAATCTCTTTCCTAGGAAACAATGCTATGTTGTCTGAAGTAGGACCCCCCCCTCCTTTAGTCTGTTGTAAAGAAGCTGGTTTCATAGACAGATATGATTTTTTTGCAGGAAAGAGCTAATAAAAACCAGCCCACATTTTTAGAACCCTCAGTACTACTTTAGTAAGGTCAAAATGTGCCTGAATGGGGGGTACCCGCCTCCCCACCAGAGCACATACACTTGACTATTATTCCTAAGCGTAAAACTTGACACCCCCAGTATTCCCAACACAGTCTTTCAAAAATAAACTGTCTTGAGACACTATTTCGAAAGGCTCCGAAGTAGATTTTCAGCCCAGCTTTTTGTCAGCGTTTGTAAAGGAGATTGAATAATTTGTGTGATTGCAGCCGAGTGAAGATTCACACCGCCCGGTGCCAGACAGTCGTCAGATGCACCGAAAACTTACTGCTGCAATTAGTTAGCAACTGCTTGTAGAATTCACAAGCACAATGGTATTTATAAATAGCCTCCCTATTTGCTGTCCTTCTGAAATGGTGTTTAAGCAGGGTGCAGATGGGGTCATTAGCACCTTTTTGCTCCGCAAATTCCTTTCCTCCCCAAGAACCTGGGTGCAAGGATGATACAACTTGATTGATCTACGCTATTATTCTTTTTGTGTGTCTGACATTGCGCCGAAGAATGGGGCTCTCCATCCATCACCCACAAAACTGTCCTGGGCAGCACTTGGGAAGGCAAAAGTTACACTCGGCTGTTGTTGTGGACACTGTTCTGTTTGGACAGAGAGCTCTGGTTGCTCCTCAAGCCCTCGGGGAGCCGTGCAGTGAGACAGCGTGTGCGGCTTCCCGGCTAATGCTATTCAACACGACCCTTGTGCTTCTGGTTTCCACCGTTACCCTTTTGCATGTGCCTTGGAATAAGAATCTCGGCAGCAAGTTGTGCTTCCACATACAGAGGAGGGCCTGGAAAACTTTCTTTTTCTTTCAAAGTACATGATTGAAGTGGAACACACCTACTAGCAAATCACCAACCCAATTCCTGCTCACAATTCACACGTATTTTCTGTCAGCCCCTTGCAAACCTGGCGCTGTAGCTTTAAGCGTGGCTCTACTTCCATCATGTGCTAATAGGGAGATCTATGTTTGGCAATCTTTCCCAGTATACCGTGTCAATTTTACAAAACCTAAAAATATTGTTGAAAAAATATTATCCCAAGAACATACGTAAAATTATAAATATTCAGCACATCAAGCTTTTGATATACTTTGGTGCACATGAACTGAGTAGCTGTCAAAATTACAACAGGCAACTCAAGTAATTATGCAGATTTATGCAAAACATTAACAAGAAGAATTAAATGCACAAATGAGGTGGCTACACTTGAATTGTTAAGATTATGAATAATTACCATGAATCTTTTTGCTCTTAATATAACTTGTTTTTGATAAACAAAGCCTTAATTATCAGAATACTTTTGAGAATTTTGGTGACCTTCATTAATCTTACAAAACAAGTCTCTTGTGTTCTGCATTGTAAAAGGCACATGCTTAGAATAAGTACACAAACCATGGGAAAAGCATATGTTAATGGCTACTACAAACCAGCAAATGATACCTCAGGTTGGGAGCAGCCCGCATTCTGCACACGTAGGTGAAATAATATGAAGTATTTGGAAGTACTCTAGGCTGAATAATATCTGACAAAGGCAGGGGGAAGGCTGCTACATGAGAAATTATTTCATTTTGCAAAAGAACAGGTTATTTTAAGAATGGAAGTGAAATCTCAGCCTACTAATTTCTCATCTCGACGATACAGTAGGTGCAATAAATCATTTACAAAAGCAACAGAGAAACCCAAACACCCCCCTCCCCGCACCCTGCGTCGCAGTCATCTCCGCCACGGCTCCGCTCGCTCCAGGTGAACACGGAATCCCGGCTGCCGCGTTTTCCGCCCTGGCATCCAGCTGCCCGGCGGAACGCGGGGAGCGGTTTTCCCGACGCTGCCCCCTTCCTTCCCGGGGAACAGTGGGACCTCCTCGCGTCCCCTCCGCTCGCTTCAGGATTAATTTGCAGCGCTGTCATCGGCGGTACCAATCCGCTGATCAACAGTTGCAACTCTTCATGACACTGTCAAACTCCCAGCTGCCACCGTGGCAGCCGCCTTCGCCCAGGCCCAGCCACTCTGCCTTGGGACTAGTAGTAAAGAAGAACTCTGGAAGCATTAAGTCTTTAATGCCAGCCACACTGTTTCTTCCCAAGAGAGCAAGCTGTCAGATCAATGGCGGGTTTGTCATAAAATCTCTCCGAGGGACTTGAATTTGTTTTGACAAATGTCAAATAGCTTTGATGCATAAAAATTAACTTAAGGAGGTCATAATGAGACAAAACACAAACTTGCGTTTTGCTGGGACTTGCATCGCTTTAGAGCTTGGCAAAACAGCAACAATAAACCAAACGCCACCCGCATGTGCTGAAGCCCTGTACAGTGAGAGCCTCTGCTTCGAATTAATACAGCAACAGAATTCCTGTTCTCCGCGAGAAAGTGCATGAGCTTGGCCGTGTTTCCAGAAAGGCTTTGCCCGGCATGGCTCTATGCAACACAGCCAAGCCTGGGTTCACCATCACCATCCCATTCCCAACTCTCTCCCAGCTCCTGCAGGGAGGAAATCCCTCTCATAGAGAGGCTGCTCTGTTCCCCATGCCTTATGGCCGTGCTGGCCACTGGAGACAGGCTGCCTGAGCACACACTGCCCAGCACACACAGAAGGGAAGTGCCAGCTCTTCTCCCCTCCATACCAATACCCACCAAAGGAGCTCAAGCCTCTCCTTAAGCCTATGCCCAGACACACACATGTGGTTTGGCGCATTGCTCCCCATCATTGCTCCCTGGCTCCCCGCTCAGCGCCTCTTAAAAGTCCATTCAGGTAATATTTGGAACGGGATAAAGGTTATCACGCTCACAGACCCACCGATGGAGGTGGGTTTGTGGTCTCTCCACAGAGCAGGCACTGAGCGAGGTGGGAGCATGTGCCTCCTGCCCCCCTTCCTAGCCACTCAGTGCTCCTCTTCCTTGGAAGGGTCACTTTTGCAGCTGTAAGGAACGATCCCTTTTCAGATCCATTCAATCCTTGGTTTCTTTTCCCAAAACACTGATTAGAATATCAACTACAAGGACTTTTCTCGCTCGACAGAGCTGATATTCAACAAGTGGGTGTTGCACCAAGACCTCCAAATAACTTCCCAGCAGCCAGTGAGGAGCCAACACACAGTTAACACCTCCCATTCACAAACATCACTCCTCACATACGGCAAGGCCATGGGTGCCTGTTTCGCTGTTGCAACTGTGGACCCCCGAGGGGCCTGTGTCAGCCTCTAAGAATACAGCGACATTTCACTACTTTTACCAAATAGGGTAAATATTATAATTAGCAGAGTAAGAAACACTGTAACTAATTCCAGCTGAACTGCATGAATAAATAAGCAAGGAGACTTTTGCTGTGTATTCTCTTTGCTTTACGTGCTGCTTGTAACAACTTCAGTCAGTCAGAATCCCATTAATCAACACTAAGCTTCCTCAACAGAGGAAAATGCTGAAGTCCAGTGATGGCAACAGTGAACTCCGGTTGATATCAGCAGGGTCACATCTTTATCAGCCTGCCTATGCCACTGCCCACAGCATACACACAAACAGAATCCAGGCTACAAGAGGAAGATATGAAGGACAGGCAGAGATCAAACCCAGATGAAAACGGTAAAAGAGGTAGATTTAGTGTGCTACTCTGTTCCACAAAGTAAAACTAGGTTGTTCAAAATCCACGCCTTAACATGATCATGGGACTCAAAGAACATCTACTTCTGTGGCATCAAGTTATTCTTCAGGAGCTGCGCAAAGCAAACACACTGTGCCAGCCTCAAGACGCTCAATGCAAGTTTCCTGCATAGCCCAAATTCTTACAGTTGTGTAAAAATGAACACAAAAATATTGGAAAAGAGGAGCTTTCCCATGGAAATTCTGACAGAACCTTAATGGAAGCAGCGCTACTGGGACCTGCTATAATAATAATCATGTTCTTAGTGGTACTTGTGCCTGTTTTCTGTAGATACTCCACTAGCAGCAGTCGTTTCCCAGATAATGAGCCTGTTTTGGAGAAGAGCTTATTTAGCAAACCAGAACGGGGTTACCACCAGCAGACATTGTTTTCTTTATAAATGATCGTTTTATTTGGAATAAATACACAGTTATACCCTGTCAAGATGCTCTTGCTTTACATGAAATTTCCCAGTACTCAAAAGGTTACCGTGTAAGATTTCTCTTTAAACAGGCAGTGTTGACACAGTTTTTACCAGTTCCTTATGTGCAAGCATGAGAAAGAATCAGGTTTATTAAGGAGACAACATTTATTTAGACACACAAGAAATTACTAAGTAGCTACTGCACATTTTCTCCCCACTGGAGTTCATGTACGGTAACCACTAAATACAACACGTGTTGTATTTAAGGGAACAATACAGGGCATGACCATGTGAGAGGGACTTTGGACAAGGGCCTGCAGTGACACGACAAAGGGAGATGATTGCCTTATGATGACAGAATGGAGGCTGAGATGAGCTCTTAGGCAGAAGCTCTTCCCTGTGAGGGTGCTGAGGCGCTGGCACAGGGTGCCCAGAGAAGCTGTGGCTGCCCCATCCCTGGCAGTGCTCAAGGCCAGGTCGGACACAGGGGCTTGGAGCAAGCTGCTCCAGTGGAAGGGGTCCCTGCCCGTGGCAGGGGTTGGTGCTGGATGAGCTGTAAGGTCCCCCCCAACCAAAACCATTCTACGATTCTATGACCATACAAGAACCACCACTTTGCCAATCTAATGTTGCCTTGTTGAGCTTTTTAATCTACACAGAATAGATATTGCAGTCTTATTTAGACTGGCTTAACCACTCTGGACTAAGTACCCTGTATGAGACCTGACTTAAGCTGTTGAGCCAGATGTTGACAGAACAGGGTTGTATCACATGTCAAATTCATAGTGCTGCTTGTGCTTAAATATGGATCATGGTCTATGGAAAATTCCATCCCTGGCTGTGCTCAAGACCAGTTTGGACAGGGCTTGGAGCAACCTGCTTTAGTGGAAGGTGTCCCTGCACATGGCAGTGGGGTTGGAATTAGATGAGCTTTAAGGTCCTTTCCAACCCAAACCATTCCATGCTTCCTGAAATAAGGCAAGTGTAAAGAAAGGAACAGCCTTTCTTAAAAGATGGAGATGGAAGGAAGCAGCTATTTCCTATGATTGCCTGGGACAGCTTCCTTAGAGATATGAGCAGCACGATGTGCACGCTGTGCTGATTTCAACCCAGCAAGTTTAGCATAAGCTAGAGTGATCCAGAACTGCAGAACAGCTGCGCTGCTGATCAAGCTCCATCGCAAGCTATGCAAATCGTCTGCTGTTGGCACCTGGCTCTATCATTAAGGACAAAAACCCCACAGCAAACAAGAAAAAAAGAAATAATGACAGATTCTCACTGAAAGGAAAAAAATGGAAAAGCAACCATTTGAGTCATTCGCATCTCTTATGATTTCTGGACAACTTCATCTTCCTCAAACTCAGCCTTTTCTTGAACAATAAGGTTTTATTGCCAGAAAGCGAGTAGATGTTTGCTTTAGACAGACTAAGTCTACTTTAGACCCAAAGGATAAGTGAATTCAAAACCTGAGTTGCCACCACACTTTTTATCAATGCTGTCTTGAGCTTGGCTATTTTATTATTCAATAAATGCCAGCAGCAACAGTGTCAGCTAGCAAAGAGCTTTTGTCTCAGGAATGGCACACCATTATCTAGATGGGTGCTTAAAACACAAATCCAACATGTTCAGCCTCACCTAGAAGCTAGAGACCAGCCCCAGGGCAGTGCGTAACTTGGTCAGGCACTCACACCATGAGATGCAATCTGACAATTCACCTTCTTCTCTGCCTTAAGTTACTGAGTGACTTTTGTGAGTGGCCGCAGGTATTTGACCTCAGGATCACGGTGAAAAGACAGAGCCTGCTCTCTTAAGCTCAATATGAAGGTCAGGATGAACTGAAAGAAGGGGGCAATGCAACTGTGTTCTCAGCCCAGTCAGGAGGCCCCTGTTCCAGACTCACTTTGGAGCATGGGATAGAAACATGAGCGACAGGAGGAGAGATAGCTGTGAAATTCCCACAAGCCTGCAGAGTTGCACGTCTGTCTTTTCACTCATCACCCACAACAGCGGTGTCATTACACCAGGATCCTGCTTTTCCAGGGTGATTTCACAGACCCAGTTCTGTAGGGACCTCGGGGTATGAGATGTGAGATGTTCTCAGGCATGTTGATGGCAGGCAAATATAAAACATAGATAACCCACTGTTTTCTGAAGATCTACAGTCTTCGGAGGCTTTGGCTGGTGCAGTGATCACTAATTTACTACTCTAAATAACCACACTCACATTTGGCAATTGCACATTAAAGGTGCAACCAAGCCTGGAGCCAGACATTGGGAGACGGAAAGAAGTGGCTCCCATTGTCAAGCCTTTCCAAAAATGCAGATGTGATAAGTTCAGAGAGAAACCTAAATGTCAAGAGCAACTTGGCTTTCAAGTTCCCTTTAAAGCCCTTCATCAAAGCCTAAAGCCACTAACAAGTGGACTAAATGCTCTCCCTTTCTTTGGCAGATGTATAATTGAGGTTTGCTCTTAAAATAAGGTAAAAATAAACAAAGATTATTAGGGGGAATTCATTCCTGGAGAGCCTTTATAGCTGAACATGTATCAGTGTAGGGAAGATGTTACAGGAAGGGCTTTTTAATCAAAATCCTCTTGATCACCAGCCACGATTTCCCAATCCTCGGAGCACTTCTCTCCGGATCTCTGCGGTTACACTTTCAACTTGAGCCTTTTTGAGCATTAGTCTTTTGGTCTTGGTGCAAGTGAGAACAGCAGTCAAAGGGACTTCATACAGAGTCATGCCAGTGAGAACGGCAGTGAAAGAGACTTCATACAGAGTCATGCCAGGCTCTGCTCCCACTCCAGGTATAAAAAAATACATGAGATGAACTGAAAACCAGCTGCACTTTGGGTCAAACCAGAACAAATCACTGCTGTGAAGACATCTACAGAAATACTGCTCCATGCAGCTCTAGTTTGAGAACATGAACAGTTCTGGATAGCAGTTTCAGGACTTGTAAACTCTTATTTTTCCTTGACAGGCAATGGGTGAATATACACACACGTGCACACCACAGATCTTCCCACTGCTCCTAGCAATAATACACCAGCTAATTGCTGTTTGCTAATGCCTTTTCCTTATTTGATCTAGTCAGACATTTTGGTTTAGGGTAATACAAAAACCTCACTTCTGATATTAAAAAGAGATTAAAATAGAAAGTGTTGGTTTTCCAAGCCACTGACAACAATGACTTACACATCTAATCCCATTAATTACTAGCAGTGATCGTGGTTTAGTACTGCTACTGCACTCAAGTGTCAGGCAAACAAATATGAGGGTTCTCTATCCTGTGCATATGCATTCACACAATGTAGACGTCTGTTTTGAGATGAGGGGGAGCTCTGCATAAAGGTCTGAAACTTGCTATTTATTTCTGACTTGAGTTTATCCAGCTTCAGCTTCCATTCCTTCAACTCTCATCACACCTTTGTCTTCTCTATGGCATCTGTCATGTCAGTATGGATTCACCATGTTAATTAAAGCACTAAAATTCAATGTAATGATTCTGTACCAGGATAACATCGGAGCTGTATGAAACCGTTATCACATGCAGATGATGCTGCAACACACTGAGGTTCCTGGGGCTCATCAAGGGTTTTCAAGAAAGAAATAATTCTCTGTGAGGGGAATAAGTTTGACCAGAAAGAGAAAGATTCCCATAGCCTGGGACTTGGCCTCTTTTAGCATCCCCTGTACAGAATGAATACCCAAAACAGATAAAACAAAGAGAGCTGCTCTAAAACTTGCAACCTATATTCTCTCTGCAGTTATGTCCCATTTGGTTTGTAGAACTACTCGATATGTAGGAAAATATGCGATTAAAAGCTTTAAAATATGACTTGTTAGAGAACGTGTCTATTAAATCCTCTGTGCTAAGCAGGGGGCTTTACTCCATAAGCATCTGATGAAAGAGGAGAGATAAAGAGATAGAGCTTGATCCTTGTTTAGCAGAACTGGTGCATACAGGTCACCCTTCCCAGACTAAAATGCAGTAGGTAGGCTCCATATTTCAGGATGTTCTCCGTGCAGAAGGAATTAGTGAATGCCCTAGACTGGGGAGAGCTCTTTTAATCTTTCGGTAAGAACCAGTTTGAGGACTCAAAACTCCGCAGCGACTTGGGTAGCATCAGTCTCTATTGGAAGCTGACGGCTCTTTGACAGGCAGAAAGGGGAGTGTGAAATGGTGTCTAATTCAGAAAACTCACACTGCACCAGTGGGTTGTTAGCCACACTGGGGAAAAGATGTAGAAAAGTGCTTGTATTTATTCATCTTCAAAGATCCAACAGCTTCTGCTTGAGAGAGAACTTCTTTTTCCTCGCAATGGCTCTCTCCCACACTTCTGGATCTGTGGATCCACACCTTTTAAGGGTACCATTCCCACTACCATAAATACTCCATATGAAGAAACTGCTGGAAGTTTGACTATATGAAAGTCTTAAGTGCCTGAGATAACACGTACTACTGAACACAGAAATAGGACAGACCTTGAAACACATCATTTTACTTAATATCACTTACTTCAAAGCACAGAATACACATGGAAATGTAAAGAACTCACAGTGATGCTGAAATAGGTGCACAATTCCTCAGCCTTAGAGGCTTTTTGTTTTCAAATTTAACAGTTAATTTTTTACATCAGTCATTTGAGCAGATGATAAGTGGGAAGGGATTTTAGTCATAAAAACCATCATTTGTAAAGGCCTCATTTCAATATGCCTTCATTAGCATTTTCATAAGTGAGTTATCAGGTTTCCATTAAACTCCAAAATTCTCACTTCAGTTCCCACTGGACAGATGTCCACATTGCAAAAATAAAAACTGTACAAAATCTCACAACACCATCGTTGGCAGTCACTGGAAAACAGTCTGAGAAGAGAGAATGAGTGGAAAGAGCCTATCTTTTACCACTGCCTTCTGCACCGAGTCCAACCATTAAGATGGTGTGAGAAAGTTTGTACCATTGGTAACTATATTTCCTTGAGCTGGCAGGAGACAGGACTCGTGTCCTTTTCTCAAGTCAATCTGACATCCTCGGTCTGTGCTATGTAAAAGAAGTGGAAATCAACTGAATTTCTTCAAACTTTCTTTTCCCCTCCAGATTATACCACATGTAAGAAATGAAGATGACAGTCCTGGGCAGTCTTGGAATGACACAGATCCAGCAGTGCCTTACGGAACTGCTCCTTCCCAAGACAGAAAAGTGCTGAACTTTCTGCCTTCACTGGAACTAAAAATCCAAACCCAAATTCAAAAGGAATAAACTACAGTCAACCTAAAAGCAAAAGCCTAAATACATATAACAATGCTTAACAACTACATAAACAACCTTTTTCTTCTGTAGACCTACACTACAGAGAATAATCAGCTATAATCACTGCTTTTGAAAAGGCAGGATTTACACTGCACAAAATACTTCAAAAAATGAAATACAAGAAGCCCTCAAAATACATTTTCTCCACTCAACAAAGAAAAACCATCAAGCTAAGTCAGGACATGGCAGGATTATTTGCAGCGATCCTGATAAGTCAAATTTGGCTTAAGCCATGACTGTTATAGACACTCACTAAACATATTATTTACCAGATGGCAATCTTACTCAAGCAAATACATCCAACTTATGTTCCATTATTATCAAATAAGGATGAACTTGCCACTGGGATAACCTCCAGGAGTTAAACAAACACTGCTTTGTGAAACAGGCATTCTGGTTTCTGTTCCTTGAGGAGCGCGCCGTGCAACGCGCTTCACCAATGCCTTCTCCTCCAGTGCCAAAACTTTTCTTACATAAATACTTGATTTCCTTATAAAGTTGAATACTTCACAAATGGAGGAAAGAGCAGCAGAACATGGCAGATGCTGCTTTGGAAGCGTACTCGGGATCAAATGTGACTCTCAGCAATGATGCTGTGAACTGACTGAAGGGCTGCAGAGGCTGGAATAAAACGCAGTGTTGCCTTCAGCCATGATGCCGTGTAGCAGAGGTAAGCACTAAGATTCTGCGGACTGAATTACTTATGTACATTGAGGCAGATACAGACATGTTTATGGGCTGTCTACAGCACAGCAAACTGCCTGACTGAAGAGACTTGACTGCTGATGCTGACTCTGCCATTGAGCCGCTCTGTGACCGCAGGCGATTCACTGAAGCCAAAATCTTCAACCTTAAGCACCTTATTCATATTTAAACCCTTAAAGAGTGACCCGATTTCCAAGGTGTTGAAAGTACACACACACACACACACACACCCAGTGAAGTTACAGGTAACTGTACATTAATATATATAACATAGATATATAAATACAGGAATCTAAATTTACATTCCTTCTTGAAAAATTCAGCCATGACCACTCTTGCCTGCACCAACAATGGTCACCAGGAAATCCAATTCAGTAGTGCTTTAGAAGAGGAAAACTCATATCAGGAAATGTAGAGAGATAAGAGAAAGGTAACGGGTTTGCATTTCTTGTTACAGAATAAATAGATGTGTGCATACACACAGAGCTATAGAAATACATATATATGCATATACATCTGTATCTATATATGAAGACAGACTTAAGGAAACTATTTTTTCTCTCCAAAAAGTAGATTATTGGTTAAATAATAATTAAGATAAAGGCAACTAAATAAACTAGATGAGTAAACGCTTGTTGTACTATAGAACACATTAAATGCCACAAGAAAGCATATTCCTACAGTTAGATATTTTAAATGCCGTGCCAATGACTACAGTGTTTCGTGCCTGACCCTTGTCAGTACTGATACAGTGGGCTGCAAAGCTTTATCTTTAGGTGTAGGAGAACCTGAGAAAACCAAGTAAGTCACGCATGCATTAGTGTATTGCAGTGAGCTACCTGGCTTGGGACCAGGCTTGTGTTGAAATCCAAGCACTGGACTTCATTTGGCTTAAAAAAGTCAATACTAGAGCTCCCACTGACTTCACTGGTGCCACAATAAATATATACATTTATATAATTCATAATATTTATTTATAATGCAATTTATAGATAAACGGATAAATTTATCCTGGTGTTTCTGCCAAGCCATGAGGAAGAGTGATGCTACAGAGGCAACAACATACGAAATCAGTTTTCTTCGTATAAACTCCATAGAGGAATCAGCACCAGAGGAATCAACATCCACCCTCCCGGTTTTCACAAAGCACCTCCCATCTCCAGCACAGCAGTCAGTTACTCTTTGCCTGCAGTTTGTTTCTGCAAAACAAATACCTATTTTGAGGCAATTGTGAGAAATAGGATGTAACGTCCAACAGAACATTTAGGACAGAGAGAAGCGCAACGAAAACCCTACTGGGAGTCACAAGGAGGATGCAGCAATGCTGTAGTTTGCCTTCTTTTTCCCTTGAATGTCTTCCAAGATTTTTTTTTTGCTATCTGATTAATAACAGGGGTGAAGACAAAGCCAGTAGGCCGTGACTTAACTTTCTTCCCAGCTGGATGAAATTCTTCCTGCCAGTTATTACCTCTGGGCTTCACATTGCCCCTTTTTACAGCATGACATGGAAATAAGGAATGTCTTCTCAGGAAGCTATAGCTCACATGCTGGGAAGCAGAGTGTAAAAGATGTCTGAGCAAGGAGGTGGACATGGGTGTCCCTCCAAGTTTCAGGTATAAGGCAGCTTAGTGGAATGTGCCATGCTTCCTTCACAGCTCATCAAACCAACCTCTAACTTCCCTTTGAGCCGCTGCCTTTCTCCTCCGAGCATCGCCATGCATGCATAAACCAGGCTGTAGATTAAATGTATATTTTAAGATCAATTAATCCTTATCGTCTACCGTGTGTTTTAAAAGGGCATTTTACCATAGTCCTACTCTTAATACAGAAATATCATCAAGTAATGAAGACTCCAGTTCAGGGATTCCATGCTTTTAATAACATTTATCAAGCAACTACCCAGACACCTTGGCTTCCGTTTTAAGATGTGCCAGTGCCTCTTGAGAGAGCAGGCAATCACAGAGTTATAAAGACACCCTAAGGACATTGTCTAAAATAGTCATTACATATAATTTTTAATCCCAGTATTCACAGTTATAAGTTTAATAGGCATTAAAGAAAAAATAAAAATGAAATATTTGTACTCCTACAGAGAATTAAAATGTGAGCTCCTCAGTTCCTCTCATTTCCATTTCCCCCTCCTCTTTGGACTCGGTCCTAAAGATGTAGCACTGGAGTCTTCATCAGGTGTGAAAACTACCTCACCTCAGTGTTTCCAGCAGACCTCTGGGAATGTACCACCACTTCCCAGCCTCTTCCCACAGCATTTCCAAATAACAACAAAAGCACTTACGGAAAAATGAACTATTCAATCTTTCAAAGGAAGGGCACCAGGATTTCTGACGGCTGCTCTGCCACACAGCTGGCAGTCTCCTGAAGCAAGCGGGATTGTGCAGTCGGACTTTATTGATAAGGGGACTGGAGCATTTCTCATACAAAGACAGGCTGAGAAAGTTGGGGCTGTTCAGCCTGGAGAAGAGAAGCTGCACAGAGACCTCAGAGCAGCTTCCATTGTCTGAAGGGGGCCTATAGGGATGCTGAAGAGGGACTCTTCATTAGGAACTGTAGTGACAGGACAAGGGGTGATGGGTTCAAACTGAAACAGGAAGTTCAGGTTAGAAAGAAGTTCTTCCCTGTGAGGGTGCTGAGGCGCTGGCACAGGGTGCCCAGAGAAGCTGTGGCTGCCCCATCCCTGGCAGTGCTCAAGGCCAGGCTGGACACAGGGGCTTGGAGCAAGCTGCTCCAGTGGAAGGGGTCCCTGCCCATGGCAGGGGTTGGAGCTGGATGAGCTTTAAGGTCCCTTCCAACCCAAACCATTCTATGAGTCTGTTCTCTTGCATACACTAAGCAGTGAGACTACGTATATGCTAAGTGGGACAGTGGATATCTATTTCAGGTGAAAAATAGCAAAGCCACCAACTTAAATCAGTCTCTCTAACGTTATCCTGTCGCTTTTAAGCTCTTCCCGTGGCCTAGCTGTCTTCCTGAATAAACTGAATCTTTAAAACCTAAATACTCATTTGAGCTGGAAACTGTCATCACATCACTATTCAAACTCCATCGTGAAATGAACTCACAACTTTGATTTCGCTGTATTATGCTCATCTTTGATTAAGAGTTGCTCATGCTGAAGATATGCTCAGCAAGAAAAATTAACTAAAGTGACTTGCATTATTTATCAGCACTAATTCGGATGTACATTAATCATACACCAGAAGTGGCATCACTGCAGAGAAAACAACTTTAAAAATAAGACTTTGCTTCTCAGAAGAAAAAAGAAGTTTATCTTGTGTTGTCACCTGTGTATGATATTTACCTTCTGCAGCTAACTGCTTTGTATCAACTTCTATTACACTGATTTCAATAGAGCTATAGCTACTTAGTGTGCATTTATGTCAAACAAGTATCACACCTTGAGTTGCAGGCCCGCTTCCACTCTCTTCAATGCAACAGAAACCAGATTTAACACTAATAACCTCATGGCTGTTTTTAAATTTCAAATGGCTTTATTTTCCTTTAATTTGATGAAGTACCATAGAGACATATTCACATCATCTACCTCAGCAGGAGGAGGTCTCCTATGTAATCAATAAAAGTAAGTAGAGGCCCAGCTGGGCTCTCTCAAGACTCCTGTGGATGCTCCGCTGACTTTCATAAACAGCTCAGGTTCTGCCTTTAAGTACTCACATTAGCTGCCTAACAGGAAAGAGTGTGAACAAGCCATTTTGTGCAGGAATCTTCTCCAGCCATTTCCAGACTCCCCAAGAATGCAGATTTCTTACTTCTTTTAAGATTTAAAAAAAAAAAAACAAACTTTGTTCTCACAATGTAATCATCAATTCATGGTCATGGAAAGCCTCTCAGTAGCAGCATTTACATATCTGACACAGGATGCAGCACCAACAAGAAAAGTATCACATATTAATTCACAATGGTCCTTTGCCATTTTGTACCTGGAGTTTAGTGGGAAACAGTGCAAAAACTATTGAAATAAGAGATCAGATTGGCAAGCTGGAGTCCAAACAAGCTTATCCTAACAAATGACAAAACCCTTTTCCAGTAGCAGGAAAATCAAATATATATATATATATATCTCAAATATATATACACACATATATATGTACACATATATATATACACACACACATATATATATGTGTATGTATATACACACACATATATAGAATCACAGAATCATAGAATCATAGAATCATAGAATCATAGAATGGTTAGGGTTGGAAAGGACCTCAAGATCATCCAGTTCCAACCCCCCTGCCATGGGCAGGGACACCTCACACTAAACCATCCAACACAAGGCTTCATCCAACCTGGACTTGAACACTGCCAGGGATGGAGCACTCACAACCTCCCTGGGCAACCGATTCCAGTGCCTCACCACCCTAATAGGAGAGAATTTCCTCCTTAGATCCAATCTAAACTTCCCCTGTTTAAGTTTTAACCCATTACCCCTTGTCAAGGCCAGAATGCAGGTGGCAGCTTAATCAACAATATGTGTATTAACAGATTTCAGTGTCAAGATTAGGAACATCTGAAGGCATTTGCAACCCATAACAGCCACTGCTTCATGCAGCATTCCAAGATGAAGAGTTGGACACCCACCACCACAGAGCACAGACTGGCTGGTCCCACAGTAGAATGGAGCCTGTCTTTCAGTATTCTGTCCTAGAATAAATAACTCCTTCAGTGGAATGGCTGGTGTTTGAAAAGTCATGCTTCTCATTGAAGCAGGGATCATCTGCTTAACATCAGGTTAAAAACCTGTTTTCTTGAGATGAATTCTCTCTTTTTTTAACTTCACGCAGGGATTTGGCTGCCGATTTTCTATGGCTGAAAAGATGCAAGCTCAGACAGTGACTGCTCACTGTGTATGCACATCAAAACCTGCAGTGCCACCATGACCACAGCCAACGGTTTGGACATAACTTCTTGATCTGCATGTGAAGTATCAATCACCCATCTCATCATATATTTTCACCATACATTATCATACTTTGCCATCATGTATTACCATACATAATCATACATTTCACAAAAATGACACATAAAAATGACAATCTCTTTCACCAGGTTCAACTACAGTCATTTCAGGAGCAAAGATAAGTCACACATAAAGCATAAACTCTTCCAGAACTTGTTTGATGGGGCAAAAGCTACAGTTTTCCCAGATTTATACATATGCTTCCTGGTATCTATCAAAGTGCTTTATACTTTAGGTCGTGTCAGTTTGAGAAGAAGCCAACAGGCTCAGAGATTTGCATTTAGAAGAGGCAAAACCTGTTCCAGGCACTAAAACTGCGCATCAGTGTAAGTTTCTGATTCGAGAAGGTGAACGCTAGCGTGTCCTTACCCTAAAACAAGGGGCGAGACAGATGAATCCTGGGAATTACAAAGTAAAACTATGTGGCACCTTTATAGCAGACAGCAGAGGTAGCTCTGCCGAGGAGAAATGTAGTGACCTCTGTGCATAAACACATTTCAGGTCATGCCAGCACCTTGTTTCCATCACATTTTCTATCTTTCCACACCTTCTGTTAGGTAGGAAGTAGCATCTTCACTCTTAAACTTCCCAAGGCCTCTTTTTCTGTCAGAAAAGCCAAGTTCTACCTCAAGAGCAGTGTTGAAGCAGTGCATGGCAGCTGGAGCCAAGAAGCTGGCACATGGCTTTAAATCCCACTCACTCCCATCACACTCTATAATCTCCAAATACAATGAATCTGTTCGCAAACTTCACTGCAATAAAGGACGAACCTTCCTCCCCACTGTGCCTTGCATAGGCTCAGTACAGAGCAGAAGTGAAGAAGAAAGGTGATGGGCATCTTCTGATGTACAATTCTCCTCTTAGAGAGCAGAAACACCCAAGGGGTGGAATGAGGCTACTGTGGGTGCTGCTCATTGCTGATCGCTCTCCCAGCCAAAGCCTTTTCCACATGTGGTCTGGAACATCGCTGTAATGGTCTTTTGCATCAGCACTGCATCTTCCAAACAGCTTAACGTGGAAGGCCGCTACAGTCTGACACAAATTCAAGCTAGAACAGTCTAACAAGACTCTGTCTCCAGCTTGTGCCAATACGAGCAAATGGCCTTACTTAATTTCTTATAAATGGCCTCTTGGTACAGATCTGTGCAGAAGCTTTGTGTGGTCCTGAGCTTAAATGGTAAGACTGGAGTGCAAGTATGTCTTTACTAAAACAAACTTCATAATCCTGAAGTAATTAGTGGTCCTTTTGTGCTTTAGATGGAGAATATTCCAGTGGAAAAGCATTTCAGCAAGATGCCTCTTTCCCAGCACAGCAGCTATTTTGTTCCATGGGTTTTGGTTTGATTTATATCAGCAAACAATTACTATTTAGGATAAACAACTGAAGGCAAAAGTCCAATATGTCACGCTACATTAATGGTAGAAAAGGGGTATTTCTGCAGGGTTTGTGGGTTGAAGAAGAAGAAATATTCTCACCAGCATCCTGAAAAGGCTGACACTATCTTACACTTAGAGAATTTAGTATTTATAAGGTTTTGCAGTACTAAGTGTCTATATCTTTTCCTCCACCATTCAAATATCAATACTGCACCATTCAGAGAAACACTGGCACTAAAATAAACCCACCCCTTTGGCTTCCTAAATTTCTTTATTACTATTTATTGGTGGAGATACACAGCATCAGGGTAGCTCAGCACATACAGCCTAGGAGCCTGAGGTTTCAGAATGTCTTCGTGTTCTTAATAGATCAGAAAGTTAAATAAAATAGATCACCATTCTCTACTGCTATCTCAACCATAATTGCACTGAAATTCTTATCACTTCAATAACTAACAGTATCTTATCATGTAAATGCTTATACATGACAATTAAGATCTCTGTTTGCCTTTAAGTAAATTTAAAGAGTTGTCTTTAATAAAACAGACTAAAGCTAAGAGATGTCAAGTATCATCTCTTAACTACCAGGCACCCCTATGCCTACACAAAATTATACAGGATTAGCTTGGCTGGCAGTTTTAAAGCTACGATCAGGACTTTGTCAACTTTTTGGCACTAAGGTTGAAATGCAACCCAAGCAGATTACAGCTGGCAGTGTCATTGTAACAGCAAGTTTGCTGAATAGCTTTCCAGACAGGTCAGCTTCACCTGATAGAAACCCCTGGATGAGAAAGTCTGCTCGCTCCACACCCGAGGGCTGCCAAGGACAGAGAGGTCGCCTACAGCAGCCACTGACAGCACTTCAACACCCTGCCTGGCCCCCAAAAACCAGTGCCAATGGCAGCAGGCAGTGGAATCACAGAATCAGCTAGATTGGAAAAGACCTTTAAGATCATCAGGTCCAACCCTTACCCCAGCACTGCCAAGGCCACCACTAACCCATGGCACTGAGGCCTCATCTCCACGGTGTGTGAGCACCTGCAGGGCCGGTGCCTGCAGCCCTGCCCTGGGCAGCCTGTTCCAATGCCTGAGCACCCTCTGGGGCAGGAATTGTTCCTCAGCTCCACCTAAACCTGCCCTGGGGCAGCCTGAGGCCGGTTCCTCTTGTCCCATCCCTTGTTCCTTGGGAGCAGAGCCCAGCCCCTCCTGCTCCATCCTCCTGTCAGGTAGCTGTAGAGAGTGATAAGCGGAGAAGCGCTCTCCTGGTGCCGCAGCTCACTTGAGAATGGGGTGGGATGGAAAGCCTGTGACCTGACTGTGCTGTTTGGAGACCTATCCCTTATCTATTGCCTTGTTACTGCTGTGAGAAGTGCCTGAACTGGCTTTTTCTTTCTGGAGCAAATTCAAAGAGATTCCCCTCAGCATGCTCTAAGCAGAGGAAAACCCACTTTTCTGCTTAGGGTAGCACAGACGAGCTGGGCAGATATACCAAGGAGGCAAAGGTAGAGCACAGGAGGGATGCCTGCTGCATCTCCTGGTGGCACACAGCACAGACCACACTCCGAAACTGCCTCAGAAAACTCTGGCAGAACTTCTACTCCCGAGAATTCTGCCTCTATTTTGGACTTGTGTTTTAAAAGTAAAACTGACAGCACGGAGCTGGCTGCTTCCTAGAACAGTTGGTATAACTTCCCAAACAGGGTTACAGCACTGCAGATTCAGGGCCAAATTTTGTTCTTATAAAACTGTTCCTCGTTTCCCCAAACACTCTGACAGAGGAACTCCAGCAATGCCCAAAAGGAGAAGGATGCAGCAGCTTCCAGGCTTGCCTAGCAGTCGGCTTCACAGAGTAGAAGGGAGGGGAGCACACATCACTTTATACACATTCCCCTACCCACAGCTTGGAATTGGAGCTCTCTGCCTGAATCCAGGCTTTCTATAATATCTCCGCTGTCCTTAACACACACAGGCACTGAGGAAAGGATAACAAACAATCCATGTAGTGCTAGAAGGATAAAAAAGAACACGGTGTAAATGGGACAGCAGGAAATAGTCCTCCCAGCCTAGTGCCTGGCCTTAGAACAAGCATAAAGAGGAACTTCTTAGTTGAATCTATGTTGGATGAAGAAAATTAAACACTTTTTTAAAGGCAAGTCTACACAAGCTTCTAAAAGGCTCTCTTAGAATGAGCTCCATGAGCAATAGATCTAAGTCTGAATTTACACATTACGTATTTTCATTGCTATCCCAAATAAGTGCAAGAGAAACAGTTACCAAAGGAAAAGATAAACTAAAAAGCAAAGGATAATTCTTAATTCACAGCCAGAATTCTCAGCCTCTGCTGACTGGACAGCACAGGAATCTCTCCAATGGCTTACTCGGAATTTCCTCAAGTGAAAGAAGGCCGTCTGTTACAAATGACACCTTAGGGATGCATACATAATCCCTCTCTAACTTCCGTGTCATGTTTCCTCAGTTTACTTCAAGTCAAAATGCATTCTTCCCCCTTGCTCCTGCCCTATAGGGTCAGCCCCACTAATGAAAATCAAGCTGTCTTTTTTCTGCTCTCAACAATAGTCAGATAACAAAGCACAGGTTCTGAACTTGGCATGTTTATTGTTGGTGATGATGTATTGTTGGTGATGATGTATAAGCTGAGAGCAGACAGCTTCATTTTCCTTCAGCTGGGCTGACCCTGCAGAGAGAGAACTGGAGGAGAAAAACAACAAGAAAACTTCTAGTTTTGACTAGTAGTAAAACAGTTGAGCAAACATGACATGACACGGATGTCAGAGAGCATAATAATAATGCAAGAACTACAGTAAGAACTAGACAACAGACAGAAATCATAAAATCATAGAATCACGGAATGGTTTGGGTTGGAAGGGACCTTAAAGCTCATCCAGCTCCAACCCCTGCCACAGGCAGGGACCCCTTCCACTGGAGCAGCTTGCTCCAAGCCCCTGTGTCCAACCTGGCCTTGAGCACTGCCAGGGATGGGGCAGCCACAGCTTCTCTGGGCACCCTGTGCCAGCGCCTCAGCACCCCCACAGGGAAGAGCTTCTGCCTAAGAGCTCAGCTCAGTCTCCCCTCGGGCAGGTTCAAGCCATTCCCCTTGGCCTGTCCCTGCAGGCCCATGTCCAAAGCCCCTCTACAGGTTTCTTGTAGGTATTGTTGGTACACTTTTAGGTATTGGAGGATACTCATGTAAGTAACGTTTGGAGTGCAGTGTTATTGTACTGATCAGAGACAAACAAAACCTGACAGTCCACTACAAAAGATGCCTACACCGAACCCACAGCCTTTTTTCTCTTCTATGTAACTTCCAAAGTACCCCTTTACAACTTTATAACATGCCACAAATTACATGCCAATCAGAACAAAATCACGTGCAACTGCTCCAATTTAGGCTATGTGGAATAGCATCATGGTTATGGTGGGTGACCCATAAAACGGCAGCACACCCGTAACATTTTTAGTACCTCACTGAAACAACTGTGCAATTAGAGAACTTTCGACAGCAAGCGGAGGTTCAAGTTAGCCTGTAGCAGCATGAAATCACACAGAAATTACAGCTTAGCGCTGCTGCCTGTTCACAGCCGATCAGGAGGCCTGTGCCATGCCTTCCAGTGGGAAAAACCGGTGCCATGGCTAATTATAACCCCAAAACTTGGCAGCGCCTTGAGGCATCGCTCCAGTGGTGCTTTGCTTCCCAACTCGGAGCAGCCAGGACCAGCAATCCATCACCTCTGCTTATACACTGAGGCCCACAGTGAAATCACGGTTATGATCACATGGACTGCAGATCTGTGCTTATTTGGGCTGCAGCCATGTTGCTTTTTTGGGCTAGAAGGGCAAATTTCAAACTTCCTACCCAAGCTCAAAGCACATAGAGAGCATGAGGAATAAGAAACATCTTCCTTCCCATATTCATGGGCCTACAAGAAATAAAGGTCAAGGCAGAAATATAAATATACAGCCCTAACAAATCAACCTAGCAAAGATGTTGTATTAGAGACCTATATCAATATTAATTTTAAAGTATTGCCTCTAATCATAGATTCTCAGCCTGGTTTGAGTTGGAAAGGACCTTAAAGCTCATCCAGCTCCAACCCCTGCCACGGGCAGGGACCCCTTCCACTGGAGCAGCTTGCTCCAAGCCCCTGTGTCCAACCTGGCCTTGAGCACTGCCAGGGATGGGGCAGCCACAGCTTCTCTGGGCACCCTGTGCCAGCGCCTCAGCACCCTCACAGGGAAGAGCTTCTGCCTGAGAGCTCAGCTCAGTCTCCCCTCGGGCAGGTTCAAGCCATTCCCCTTGGCCTGTCCCTACAGGCCCTTGTCCAAAGCTCATCTCCAGGTTTCCTGCAGCCCCTTTTGGTACTGGAAGACTGTTACGAGGTCTCCCTGGATCCTTCTCTTCTCCAGGCTAAACAAGCCTTGCTCTCAGCCCATCACTACACCCTACATTTTAGTTCTGTTTTTCATCGATACTTCCTCTGGTAAGAATTGGATAATAAGAGGAATGACCTTTAGGAAGAATTTAGGTAGACTCCAGGAGGTAGGACCCATAGTTCCACAAACATCAGATACTCCATCAATACATCTCAAGAAAACAGGCAACCGCAGTTTAGAAAGAATATTCAGCTGCTGTCTATGGGCACTGGAATAAGGACAGGAGCTCATTAGAAAAGATGAAGATCACTGGTGTGATGTGAGCTGATGCACATGTAAGTCTCCAAGGAAGCCAAGGTTTGTAGGGTGAGGCATTGTCTTCTTTAGACACCCAAAATGCTGGTTAATCTTATGTAGGAGAAGAACACGATTATTTTTTCTTTGAAGGGCTATTACAACTCAGCTACTTCAGTCTTCTGAAGCCAGATGGCAAAGATCTGGTGGGGTTATTTATCGATGCTATCAATTTAATTCTATAATAACTGATATTTATTTTGACTCTTTTTATGATAGTCTTGGACTTCCTCCAAGTGTGACATGGCTTTTCTTTAGTCAAAAGATTTGCAGGGAATTATAAGACACTTTTAAATGAGGGGCAACGAGAAGCCCTGTACTTATAATAAATGGTGGGAGGGAAAACCTCTTACAACCAGCTTGTATATATGATGAATTAGGGCAGGAATAACAGAAGTGTGCACTGTATGCCACAGTTCTTGTAAGTTATGATGAATTGTCTCTTGCTTTCTATGACTGCCAAGAACTCTTTATTTTGAGTTAGCCCACAGTCAGATCTGAGAGCACATGACTCACCCGTACAAGGCGGCAACCATCTGAATTTTACTGGTGATGTTCTTTCAGACAATAAAATCACTCTGGGGGCTCAGATTCTTCCACTCCAGCATATCCTGGCTTCTTCCTTCTGTCCGTTGAGGAAAAAATAACTCTGACATCTCTTGCTCGAAAGTTCCTTGTTCTTCAGGTCTCCTTCCTCCTGACCCAAGGCACCCCTGCTGTGGAAGTTCTCAGCGGGATGTGCTGATACCATCTGACAAGCTTCATGCTTCTCAACAAGACTCAGTGACCTTGACTAGTGAGGACAGAGCTCCTGTGCCTTTCCCACAGAGTGGCCCCAAATGCCTTGGAAAACTCTGCTCTTGGCTGTCCCTTCCCTGGCACTGCATGAGGACTCCCTTTGGGCTACTGACACGGCTTGCTCCGAGCCCACACCAACGTTCTTTTGGTCAAGAAGGGCTGAGTCAGCCCTTAGGTTGTTAAATTCAAAGCAAAGCGGTACCTCTACGTGCTGGGATATGTATTAGAGAAACTGGGATTTCAGTACTAGGTCAGAGGAAGTCATTATCAGCCCCAAAAGTCTCATTAGCAAGTGTTCTGAGGATAGATTTTTTCCTGGATTATTCCTGTTCATTTTCCATCTTTAATGCAAGATTCTCTATAGGCAAAATGAGTGGAGCCTTTTCACTCTCTAAATTAGCTTGACTGAAAGTAAGCCTCTTGTAAACTCACCTCAAACGTAAAGCAAAGAGGTACTAACTATATTACCTGGTTCTATTTTGATTTTCCTCTCCAAACTGAGCACCAGGAATACTCAGCAGCAGTATTCAATGGGAATAACATCCAGCTGGAACTGTTTCCCCCTAAAAAGAAGAAAGGTTTCTGCACTGCTTGCTTTTCTAGTAGAGCTTGGCTAAGCATTCAGCACAGTAGCTCAATCTCTAGGAAAGTTGTAACCAAGTTCTGCATGAGAAAACTGGGAGTTATAATGGAAGTACTTTGTAAAACAAACTGTAAACTTTATAAACATTATATGTTCTGTTATATATATGGTGATATAAACATTATACACATGTGATGATATATGCAACACACTCATGCAAAAAGCTCCCTTTGCAGTTGTGGAACAGGCTGAACCGGAGGCAGCTTGGCTGTGATCTCTCTTACTTTTACAAAGCCACATTTCCTTGTATAAAATGAGTTTCCAAATGGGCTTGTTTTTACAGAACGCTATGTTGTGGGAGAACAGCAGTGTATGTAGAATGACCTGACCCTCAGAAACACATCTCTAACACATCACATAACACACATAACATCACATCACACAACACAACAATTCAGTCACCACAAAACAGACACTAGCAACTTTATCATGACAATTGCCTAAATATGAAAGAGCAACACAAGAAACAAGAGGAAACTCAGGCAAACTCGCCAGACTCCAGCTCTGAGAGGATTGCAGTAACCTTTTCATACTTCAGTGAGGATTCTACTGTCACTTCATTCAGACTCACTGAATGCTCTCAGGATACACATTACAGCACTATCTGCTGAAGTGTTAGCATTGCTTTAAAAGCATAAATGGCAGGGATTTGCTGTTTTCCAGCGAGTATCACCATGGTGAAACTCTGTCTAGGAATCACGCTAACACAGGCAGGGCTGGCATAATGTTTCACCTTGTGCTATCACCAGGATCTTGTTGTTAGGTCAGGATCACATGGAATTGCTGTGAGGAGGTCAAAGAGGTGTCTTGCAATACTAATTCAACATCTGGTACAAAACAGGGATGGAGCTGGGTGGGAATACAGCAAGGAACTCCTCAGCGGCCAGGAGAACAGGACAGTTAGCCTGGATGCAGACACTGAAGCAGGGGAATGGATTTCTACCCTCTGAATGGAGTCAGTCTTCACACCAGTGAGCTGAAGGAGTCCAAGTGGGAAAGATGAGCTTTGTACATTGCCCTTCACTGATCTAAACCCCTCAATATGCATTTGGCTGATAGTATGACCTGGTCAATACCCTGACATGCACATGGTACTTGATACCTGTTTCTAGTAAATATACATCTTTGCAGAGACTCTTTAGAAGGGAAAGAGCCCATCCTTTTGTGTCATACAGAGAAATAAAAAGGAGCAACGAGACATCCCTTCATCCTCCTTTGAAACTTCACTGGTTCAATTGTCAAGTAACTTCACGTCTCTTAACATTATAAATGTGCAGCAAATGGAGTAAGTGACATTGCTACAAACACAGAGCTCTGCAGCATACTTACCAAACTGGATCAGAGTATCACTTTGCTTAATCCCACCTCCAGTCCTCAACACTGGCCACATGCTTATCAAAATCACACCATGGGTGATTATGGCTCTTGGGGAAAGTTTCAGTTCAACTTTCACAGGTCATAGATTTTAACTAAGCACTAATTCTCTAAGGATGCTTCCCCTATTGTTACACATCCCTCCCTTCCCTTGCTCCAAACCCTTTTTCCAAGCTCATTTTGAAAGGCATCTTTTAAGTCTCCAAAACACACCACCTTTTCTCAGCCATTTTTCAACCTCAGAACACATGCACACCTCCAGTGAAGTCAATGGGCTTTCTACACTCTTGTGTAGAAAGGAGTTTGCTGAACTTTAGGAGCAAATTGAAGAGCTGACAATTTTAAGCCTTGCAAGACACTGTGCAAAGACACTAAGTGTCCTTATGGTGATTCAGGGAGCTTTGAACTGTTGTTAATGGTAAAGAAAAAAGATAGCTGCCTTTCCCAGAGTAATACACCACTCTTTTAATTAGGAGAGGAAAAACACACTTTCAGACACACAACAAAATGACATCTTTTAACACCTGCTAATTCAAACCACATACTGCATGTTGCATCCAATGTGGCAGTTAGGTTAACTGCACATCCTGACTGAGTAGCAGAATAAATATCCGCCTAAAACCAGCACGAAGAGCCAGTGCAGAAACTAAGTACTCTTGACTAAAATTATCTATATTTTTATAATATCCACATTTTTATTCCATAATTGCAAGATGAAATATGATTTGTCCAGTTAAACATTTTCCTGACATCTCTTTCTGTCCTATTTTTTTTTTAATTACAACAGAAGGTATAAAAATACATGACGCAACAAAAATCTCACCCCATTTTTTTCAGTTTGGTACTTTAGTAAGTAAAAGGTCCTGGAGATGAGCTTTGGACACAGGAATAGGACAAGGGGAATGGCTTTAACCTGCCAGAACAGGGGAGACTGAGCTGAGCTCTTAGGCAGAAGCTCTTCCCTGTGAGGGTGCTGAGGCGCTGGCACAGGGTGCCCAGAGAAGCTGTGGCTGCCCCATCCCTGGCAGTGCTCAAGGCCAGGTTGGACACAGGGGCTTGGAGCAAGCTGCTCCAGTGGAAGGGGTCCCTACCCATGGCAGGGGTTGGGGCTGGAGGAGCTTTAAGGTCCCTTCCAACCCAAACGATTCTATGACTATGTGATTCTATGATAACTGATATCAAGTCACTACTAAAACTCAGAATGCAATACCTGCATTTTACAATTCCAGCTTTATACCTGGAATGGAAGCTAACACACAAACCACCACTTTGCTCCTACCCCAAAAAACCCTGTGAGATGTTTTCCTTTCACATGCACCACAGCTCTGCACAGAATTGAGGTTTAAGGGCTTCTTTTCTATCTTTTATCACCTGGGTTTAATAATGGTGAATGTTCAGGAGGCAAAACCAAAGAGATTTAATTGTTTTCAGCACAGAACTTATTCTGGTGTAAGGCTATTGCTGATTCCTGCAGATAATACCAGAACTGCACATCTTCATCGGAACATTTCAATCCTTTTCCACTTCGCAACACAATTCAGAGGTAGGTTGCCTAACTTTTGAAATAAAACATAGGGACTCTTGTTTTCCCCATCCACATTCCTACCCGGAATGTTATTCCAAGCCCGAAAGTCCAAGCTCAACAGGCACACGTATCACAAACTTGGCCATAATGGGCACGCAGTCACCCATTGGATCAACATCTTTCAATTTATTAGCATGACAAAGGACACAATTATTTTGGATATGCCTGAATGCAATTTTCATTAACTTTGCAATGATTTATTAACAAAAGTGTCAGGAATGTAATAAAAGCAGCAGGAGTCCTCAAAATGCCAAAATAAGAGAAAAAAAATAAGAAGAATAAAGAAAGAAGAATACAGCAGAATTTCCAAACATGCCTTGCAGCATCAGGTCAATAAGGTTGCTTGATTCTATCAAAAGCATCACCATGGTGAGTGAACTCTGCAATTAACAAAGAGTAAGCACAAAAAATGCTAATATCTCATTTGAATGTAATTATGCACAGATTACTGTTCACTGGAACAAGAAAAGGGATTTTAATTGTCACCCAAAGTTGCGTGCAAAACCCAGGATTCTGCTTAACTTGTTTTGTTCAGGAGAGTTTACACGACACTAAAAATGAAGAGTTCACAAGCGCTGGGGTTCAGTGGCTTTGGACAATGACTGCACTGACTTTGTATCCAGTGTGCAACTTCCCGGAGTCCTTTCTGTACCATCCCTCCATGTATGTTGGCAAGGTTAGTTTGTAATAAGTTTCCCCATCGTTTGCATTTTAATACTATTTGATCTCATTTACATGTTTAAATTTGTTCCTGTAATAAAATTCATTAGTATGTTTATCATAACCACATAATGAATATAGCCCTTATGTAAAATAAAAAATTGAAAGTACATTAGAGACATTACAAGCTGTTTGAAATGACTGTGCTTTGCATATTATACCTTATTAATTAAATTATAAATTATTTATTTATGTATGTCTTTAATCAGGGGCAAGCACTAGAACAATATTGTATTAGTATAAGGAACACAATACAACTCCAAGCTAATTCACACGTGGACCGGCTTTCACATACGTATTCCTACAGATTCATTTTGCCACGGGACGGCAAATGCCATCCCCCCGTGTGCATCAGGGGATGTGAAATAGCTACTTAAAGGGCAGTGAGGGGAAGATGTTTCTTGTGCACATTAAAACTTCACTTGTTCAGATAATATCTCTTTGCCTTTTCCTTCGGAAGAGAATAATTAAATCAGATATGCAGATGGAACCGGAGAACACATCGTTATTCAGGCTAATGCCACGTTCATATTCTAGAGTCCACTGATTTAAAGGAAATAAATAAATGAAGAAGAATTAGATTTTTTTCTTTCAGTGTTTTCTAAAGTTCAGCAGACAAAATTTAGCATTACAGAATCAAGGATAATGTTAGAAAAATAGCGCAAGAGCATCCAGACGCTTCTTCCAGTTCATATTCTTTTGAACTGAGCTGTTATAAAGAAAAATTAATGCAGCGATGTGCAACATTATTACTGTAAGAAAAATAGAATTTATCAAAAAGAATTAATAGTTGGGAGAAAACTATTAAGCATCAAAAACAAAACTCACAAGATTACAGAAAAATGAGACTGGTGTATTTAAAGGTCAGCGGAATCTATAGAGAAGATGAAGGTCTGAAGAAAGTGAAAGAAATTAAAACAAGGAGCCAAGAATAAAGTTTCCAAATGCAGAACTGAGAGAGGAGACGGGCACAGAACTTGTTCTTATTCTGATATCAAGAGCTGTGGTTCTGATTTAGTATTAATCACACTGGGAACTCAAAATGGGTCACTAAAGGATGTGCATCTCTGTCATGGGGTTTGCTTGATTCAATCTGAATCCTGAAGAGTATCTGATACTAAGAGTAAAAATGCCTTAAAAAATGCATATGCACACACACACACACTGACACACCAGAGCAGAACAATTGCAAAAGCTGACATTTTCAAGCAATGGGGAAGATTATGGACAAAAATCCAAACATTGATCCTCATCCTGTAGTTGCACTCAATGAAGAGGCGTTCAGGAATAAAGCAAAGGAGACATTGAGGAAAAACCCCAAACTTTTAACGCAAATTCTGAAGCACAAAAACGTTCTTTAATACTTCTCAGTGAGCAAGGAAAAGCTGTGAAATGGCACTACCAAACCTGAAGACATCCTGCACTCCCAGCAGGAAAATCCAAACCAAAACCCAAGCAACCAAACAGGCATATACCAAAATTACATTTCAATTTAGAGGATACAGAAGCTGCTGAACACTTGGATTAGTCTGTGCCTAACTGTGGAAAGCTTGACCAGGCTTGCAGAGTTAAGGAACATGGATACCTGTCCACCCCTGGCCATACACTGCTTTAGACTCCAAAAGAGAGATGGCCCAACTCAGAATCACTCAAGAGGAGCTCAAAGCTCAGCCTATGGTCTGATAACACAACCAAGACAAAACCTGAACTTTAAAGGCAATGGATTAGTTTGGTAGGCAAGCATTTAAACCGAACCATTGAGTGAACAAGCTGTGAATAATGAACATTGCTGGAGCATAATTTCTACCCCTGCGGAAATTCTGCTGCTCCAACAGAAGCTGCAAATCATTCCAGGAATCAGGAAGATGAGAAGGACCAACAGTGGAGATGCATTTGTTTACCCTATAACGACCAAACAGAACTGTTTATTTCTTCCTACACCAGAAGAAACTCAGTTATTTGCAAGCATATGCATGTGTATATGAGTAAAAAAGAAGGTTACTTCCATCCACAGACAAGGGAATATTGCTGATGGGGCTGAGGTCACACCAAAAACCTATCCTGATGAGTTTCTAAGGAGTGGCCTCAGGACATGCCTGGATCCATGCCCGTACATGCAGTATTCCCTCAGAAGACATCCTTCTTCCACAGACTAGTATCTTAAGTCATGTTCATCAGGAAATATGCTTTTAATGAATACCAGAAATTACAGTCTACCTGAAAGATGTTTTCATTTGGGGTCACACGGCTGAAGACAAAGGGCCCTAAGAAGCTTTAGAAAGTGAACGACATGCTGGTCTAAACATAATCAGACACAAATGTAAACTCTATTTAGAGAAGTTCAAAACAAAACCAGAACCCCGAAGAGACCAAACCACAGCAGTTGCCTGCAGTGAGGCTGTGGTCGTATCACCATTCCCCACAGAGAAGAACACTCAGAGTCTCGGTAAACACAAATGAATCCCTATTTGAGAGGCCTGGAGGCATCAGGCTTGGAAGTGCCAGGTTAATGGCTGGACTCAATGATCTTAAGGGTAATTTCCAACCTAAATGATTCTATGATTCTATTATTTGGGCAGAGGATATTGTCACAGACTGGACTTCCACAAGATACTCTTTGACAGCACCGGACCTTGGCTCATCAGCTGGTGCAATCTGTGGTGCCTAAGACACAATCAGCTTCAAAACCTCAGCCCTTCCACCAAATGCTTCACCCTTCTAGGCTATCTAGTACCAGAGCACACAGGGAGCCAGACTAGCGGGCTGCTGGCTGTGAGTCCTGCTACCTTCCTTCCACAGCATCACCTTGTCTCCATGCCCATCCCCATTCTCCTTTCTTCACCAAGCAGGCTCCCCCAGCCCATCACAGATTTCTAGTGGGCATATGGAAGATTCTTTACGTGTCTAAGGATATCAAGAACATTCAAGAATCAATCTTGGGTCCCTGTAACGCAGGTGTAAAATGTACAGCACATCTACTTCTGTGGCCGGGCTGCAGTGTAGAGCTCTAATAGATGAAGAGAAACCATCTCATCAGAGCAGCACAGGGCTGGCACAGGCTCGTCTACCGTGCTTTGAGAAAACATTAACTCAGGTAGGTAAATACTGAGGAACAACAGATGAAATCTTCCAGTTCTAACTGTGAAGGGCAGAAGGGACACCTCACCTGCCCTTTTGCCCAAGAGGTTTCATTAGAGACCAGTCTCAATGGATTAAGACAGTGGTGAATCCAAGGATTTGGAGTTATCAGAATTTATGAATTTATCACCTCTGAGTTCAACGGCAAGGCTATGCAGAAGTGCAAGGCGCTTCAAACACAGGCTGAAGGGTGAAGGAAAACTTCATAGATTAAAATGTGTATTGGTTTGGGATTGGGTTTTTTTGGGGGGGGGTGTTTGATTGGTTTTGGGAGGTTTGTCGTTTGTTTGCTTGGTTCAGTTTGGGGTTTTGGGTTGGTTTTCTGTGTGTTTGGGTACTATATTAAAAATCCCAGTTCTCTTCAGCAATAACACGCTGAACAATCCAAAGACATCCTGACTCCTCTCAAGTTTAGCCAAACAGAAGACAGCACATTTCAATAATACTTTCATTAGCATTTCACCATCACCATAAGCAGAACTATGATACGACACCGTATCGCAGAATCATCAAATGGCTTGGGTTGGAAAGGACCTTAAGATCCTCCAGTTCCAGCCCCCTGCCATAGGCAGGGATGCCTCACACCAGATCATGTCATGAAGCAGTGGTTTGAAAAGGGAATGAAAATCCCAGGTTAAAATTAACCCCCAAACTCATTGTAAAATAACTAAGAATTAGGGGCCTTCACTAACATTTCCAGGAATTTCCCTACAATATGGATAACATGAACTGCCAATGGCTTTTTCCAAGCAACAGGCACGGTACTAGCGCCCATTAAGAGCTCAACACTGCAATTTACCTTTTGCAAGGATATTCAACATGAGATTTGAGTTCTGGGTCTCATCTTACAAAGTTACAACATCCTCAATCTGTATCAGGCACATGATTCCCCAAACAAGCCAGTTCAACTCAGTGACCTGCTTTCCTCCTCCTCCTCCTTCTTCTGCTTCATTATACATTATAAAATTAATTTTAAATGATGATTCCTCTAGACATTCGATAAGAGCTTATTAATACCTTAAGCCATGTCAGGATTAAAAAGAAGAAAGATAGATCAGCGTTGATAAAATTACTCTATTTCAAGGCAGGGAAAACATGCTTCAAGTAAGAAAATCTACTCATTAATTAGCCTGGAGATGATGGAGCAGGGAGGATACATCTGGAAAAGTTCTTTGCATAGAGGAAAAAAAAGGCTAAAAATATAGAATAGACCAAAGCTGAGATTTTCACTGAAAAATGATTGCACAGAAAAAGTGAAATGTTTTAAAGTATTAAAATGGAGAGGAGGAGAGGAAGAATGACACATTTGCTCTTAACTTCCTTCCTCAGCATGCAACTATTTAAATAGGCTATTGAGGACTATCCTTACCGAAGTGGTCTATCAAGAGAAGGAACAGTATCATTTTCTAGCTCTGTGTATGACAAAAAGTACAGGATTATTCTCTTCAAAGTCCCTGGTCAAAGTCAGAAAGTTTTCATTCCCAAAGTACAATTTCAATGCAGGAACTAGTTCCTGGAAATTTATATCACAGAAAAATATGGGAAGAGACATCTGAAATGAACATTATTCTAAATCCTGCTTCTTTTCTAACATGAAAGGTATTATTCATCCAAAAAAGACTGGATCCTTTGAAACCAGGATATAACATTCGCATTCACCTCCCACCATTGGAAAACTTGTCTAGTTTCCAGAAGTGTTTTCATTTTGAGAAGGTCTGGGCACTGTTCTCTCAAGGTCCTAGCAGGCCTTACTATATAACCTATAAGCATCCATCCCCCTGTGTATTTCAGAGGGGTTTTAGTGAACCCCTATTAAGGTTCAACCTCAACCCATCTTTTGCACCAAGCTATGCCCTCAGGAGGAGTCGCAGGCTCCCTCCTGCACACATCTGAGCCCCGTGTTTCACTGTGTGGCACCAGCACTCCTTGCAAACATGCAGCAGCACGTGTAAAGCCCTAAGCCAAACACTGTCCTTCCCTCCTCCAGCCCCTGAGATGTCAAAGCTGCACTTGTGCACCAGCAAGTCTGTGCTGCCAATGGACTCACCCCAGTTCACTCCAAACTCAGAGCAATGGGAAGATCTAAAGTCCTTCCCCAAAGGTTGCACCACTTGACGGTTACAACTGATGTCCCAGTGGGATACTGAAGCTGGTGGCATAGAGAAAGCAAAAGAGCAGGGATTCAGGTTTGGCATCTCTGTCTACACCTGCTTGCACACCAGCATTTCTGTGTGGACAGAAACTCTTGACTTCTCAAAGGGGATGCTCATACCATCAAGTTCAAACTACAGGATACCTGAAAATCGTGTCCAGTATAAACATTTAGGAATCATTAATGAATTTCCTGAGATTAAATTCACAACAGTAAAACTGCCTTCTAAGCCTCTTTCAACTGAATTCGTTGTAGCTATAACTGGCAGGGAGTACTGAGCTCAAAGCAAACTGGTTTTGTGGGGTTTGGTTGTTTTTGAAGGGATTAGAATATTTCAACTCAAGGGATGTATGTTTAGGGAAGTTTTGAGTGTGAGAGCAAACAGGGAGTTATGACTAAAAGTATTCCCCACTTTAAACCATTGCAGGAGATTCTGTGTCTGCTGTAATAAATCCTTTAGTGTACTAAGTAGTAAAAATCTATTCAACTGTCCTTAAAGTATTAATTTTAGTGCCATGATTACAAGACTGTTATTACCTTAATAAAATTCATTCCGTTTACAAGCTAAAAGGTCTATGGTTTGAATATTGGAATAATCCAATTTAATCAGGATAACAATGTGAAAACCACTCACAGAACAATTGTGAACAATTTTCTAATGGACTTAAATTACGTGCTTGTAAAGGACACTGACAGATGATATATTTACTTTTCCTGGGAGCACATTAGAGATCTTTAAAAGAGGAATGTCTAAGCCACAGCAGATTGAGATACCTCAACATGTCTTAAAATTAAGGGTCCAACCCAAAGGCATTATCCAGGCGCCCTTTGATGACTCAAAATTAATACAAATAGAGACAGCCCAGCTCTCTCCATCTCCCCTGAAAATAAAGAACAATTATGTGTTAGAAAACAAGAATTAGTGTCTAGATAGCCTTAACTTCTTAAAAGTCCTACCCAGGCAAGAAAAGATAACAAGTAGTTGGATACTACTGTATGGGGGGTTAGTTGGCTAAGCCCCTTTTTAGAAAGTTTGAATAGTTACAGATATTACTGATCCCAACACTAGTCAGGCAGCATCCTCTCAGTGATGTGCAGTTTTGGTGTCCTCAACATAAAAAGGACATGGAACTGTTGGAACAAGTCCAGAGGAGGCCACGAGGATGATCAGGGGACTGGAGCACCTCCCGTATGAAGATAGGCTGAGGAAGTTGGGGCTGTTCAGCCTGGAGAAGAGAAGCTGCGTGGGGACCTCAGAGCAGCTTCCAGTGTCTGAAGGGGGCCTATAAGGATGCTTGAGAAGGACTCCTCATCACGGACTGTAGTGACAGGACAAGGGGTGATGGGTTCAAACTGAAACAGGGGAAATTCAGGTTAGATCTAAGGCAGAAGTTCTTCCCTGTGAGGGTGCTGAGGCGCTGGCACAGGGTGCCCAGAGAAGCTGTGGCTGCCCCATCCCTGGCAGTGCTCAAGGCCAGGCTGGACACAGGGGCTTGGAGCAAGCTGCTCCAGTGGAAGGGGTCCCTGCCCATGGCAGGGGGTTGGAACTGGGTAAGGTTTAAGGTCCTTTCCAACCCAAACCATTCTATGATACTACGATAGGAGAGGGTCTGAATTTCAGCCAAGTCAGCTTTCATTCTTTTTCAGATACCACTCTCCAGGGCCAGGAGACTCTACACTCTGACTTGTGGACAGAGTGCTATTTAAGATCAGAAGGAATATTACTTTTGATCTTAGAGGCCTTGGGCTTGGCTCAGTCTGGAGCAACACATGTTCTGAACATACTGAGCACACTGTCAATGCTTGAAAAATTAGTAATAATTGTTGAAATCTTTGCAGGACTTTTTCCTGTGCCATAGAAGAGAGTTACTGCAATCTGCTCCATTTTCAATCCCTTAAAGAATAGCTCCTGGCAGGCTACCAGTTGGACCCTGATTTTGGCAAAGCATCGGGTCTTATGGGTTACACATAACATACAGCTTGTAGGGATGCATTTCCTGATGAAGTTCCCTCTTCTCTCAAATATCTGAGGGCAAGAGTTAACCTTGGTTTAACTCCACTGATTTGAAGGAAATTGAGCTGAAGGGATGAATTTGGAGCAGAGTCAGAACCGAATGCCGTCGTATCGCAGTGCAATTTATAACTAACTATCTCTCCTTACATCCTTGGTACCTTCCATAGTGAGCAAAGGCTGAACACTGAGAATTCTTGGACTTATTAGTGAAATGGAGATGAACAGGAAATGAAGTTGATGAAAATCATAATATTCAAACAAAAAGAAATAAAGACTTTACCTATAAGAAGTTTTATCACAGAGCAAAGCAATCCCCCTCCAAACAATCTGCGGATGTCTTTGCTTTCCAAAGCTTTAAACCCCCACATGTCAATTTAAAACAATTACTCAGGCAGGCCCTTACTTCAAAAGCTGACACACCAATGCGAAGTAATAATGTAACAACTGATTCAATAATTGTCTGCATTTAGATGAAGTGTGGCTCTGTATTTCATCAGTAGATATTTCTGAGCATGGTGACAAGAGAGAGATAAAGAGCCTCAAGACTCTCCACAACCATAACCAGAAATGAGATTCTCAAGAAAAGAAACAGAAGATGCTCAGTGAAATGAAGATAGAGGTCGTTCAGAATTAATATCCATGGGGGGGTTACAATCAATATACATATAAATATGTGAGGGGGTGTGTCTGTGTGTGTATATCCATATAGACTGCCCGCATAAATGTTTAACCCATGTTTGCGTTCCAGGTGTATTCGATAACACACACGTTTAGGAGTTTCCACACAGATGTATGAATTCCCAATGTTTTCCCCCACTGTACATTAAGGGTTAATGATGTGAACAGTTTGAAAAGAGCAAGTTTTAAACTAAACACCAAACTTAGTGGCTACTATCAGACCTGGTTTGTTTTCATCTTCAGTGCACAGTGGCTTCGTGAAGCTAACAGCAACTACTGTAATATTTCCTCTTGCAAAGTCTGTTTGCTAATCAGTAGTGGATCTCATCAAGGACCTAATAAGTGCATAATGGTACATTTGCTTCCCAGGAGAAACCACTGTTTCTCATCATACCAGAAAATACCCCCTTGCAAGGTGCAACCAGGATCCATGGACTCACTGCAACAGTCTAATAATTTAATTGCAAGCCCTTAGGCAGGGATAACTTAAATTACAATTAGAGAGCTCGAGCGCTGCTGCTCACATCTGTGTGATGAACACTGTACTGATTAAAGGTTTTTAAAAGAGAACTCGGCACTTCACACTCCAGAACAAGTCACTACACTCACTTTGAAGTCTCCTATCTTACTATTTTAATACTTGCGATGCACTCTGCCTAGTCTCTTCTGCGGGGATTCAAAGGATCCGAGCTCAGTGTGGTGTCTGCCCTCTGAAAGGCCTACAGGGCAGTGCTTCCATTAGGAATACCTTTTCTGCAGGTGGAATGCACACAACAGAAAGCCATTCTATAGCACTAGAACAGCACCACGCACAAACACTGCAGTGGCATCACCTCCAAAAACGCAATAAGCTTTGGAGGAATGCAGAGATCCTACAGCAGCAGATTTTGGAAGCCTACATCCGTTCTCTGCATAGCCACAGAGATCCCAGTCTTACAGTGGGATTCTTCAGCATGTGCAGAGGACTGAGCCCTACCTGCTGGAGCAGTCCAAGCCCTAGTAGAGCTCACCCTGGTTTTACACTCACATCTATATAACACATAACATATAACACATAAAGGCAGGTTTTTTGGACAAACCAGTGATTTTCCTGTTGGCCTACAGGACTGCAGCATGTAATAATACTGTAAATCACAGCAATAACAGCATACATGCAGCATGTATACCCAAAGAGTTATAAGAAAGCACAGAATATTTCCCAGGTGCTGCTAGGCTTCTGGATTGTCCAAAGGGAAAATCATAGCCCACCGTACTTCATTTTGTGCTATATGTAAACATATAGAAATAGTTCATACTTTAGACATGCTTTTCTACAGAAAACCTTGCACTTGGCAATGACCTACCTATATGACCATTACAGAGCAGAGCTTTGCTATGGGGAAGGCCTGTAACACCCCAAAAAGAAAGAAGACAGGTATTCAAACTATTCCTCTGCTCCCATGCCCCATACAGACCACGTATTTGGATGACTTGTACATGAAACATCAACACCCAGACTCAGCCTTGGCAAAGCAAGTTGTACATAGACATTTCTTGAGTTTTCCCACCTCGGCTGATTTAATTGGTGTTTGAAAGCCACCAGATGCCTTTTAAACCCTGAACCGATGCTTTGTAGGTTCTAATTTGCTATTTCTTTGCAGCAATATAAAGCAGGTAAGAACTTTATCAGGTAGGGCTCAGCAGGTTTTATAACTTTCATGAAGTGGTAACAACCAACACAAAGCCAGCTCCTTATCTGCTGACCAAGCAGAAAGATACACCCTCAGAAGCCAACAGAGCAGACTGTTTCCAAACAGACAGTACATCTAAGAGGTACTTTATTCAGCGCTAACCTAAATATTAGTCAGTCCTCCAAGAGTAATCTGGAACTGCCCCAGCAGCAATGTTGCCTACCTATATACACATGGAGTATCTATTCAAGAGCTCTAAAGAGCTTAGAGCTTTTAAAAGCCATCTGCCCTTTCTCATATTGATGCTCTTGAAGCCCTTCATAAAACAGTCTCCAGTGGGTAAATTAAGAGAAACCCTTAAGGGACACAAATGGTGTCACCTCACCAGTACCATACAAGTGACCACAGTGGTCAAGGTCTGTATTTTAGAGCAGGAAGACACCCAAAGACCCAATTTCCAGCCTATCATGCAGGTACAAAACTCAGTGAAGGTCCAAGTACCAAAAGGGCCATGAATTTATTCCACTCCTGCCCACAAAGACGTGGTGCCCCAATACACAGTTTTCCATCCCAAAAGTAGGAGCCTCTTCCATCCCAAAAGCAGGAACCCATCGGTGGATAGCAGTACCATGAGCTACTCATTCTTCATGGCCTATTTCGAAGAATCCCAGCTTTCCCAGCCAGCCTGCAGAGCAGAGCAGCTCCTGTTAGCCCCCTCAAAGTGATTACAGCTCGGGAAGCCATCTCCTCTGCCGGAGAGGGCAGCAGGCCTAGCCAAACACAAACACCGCAGGCATGAAGCAAAAGAACTCAATAGGTAACTTTGATTCTGTGAAACACGAGGCAAACCTCCCCAGTGCATAAGGGCGACAGCTCCACAGAGCCTCAATATGTGAATAAAAACAGTTTCCTTTTTCTGACAGGAAATTCCATGGGTTGAGACAACAAAACAGAAAGAGCAGCAGCCCTTAAGACACAGCCTGCACAAAATAAACCAGATTTTTTCTAAAGGAAGAAGAAGAATCTTGGCATATGGTAACAAAAACTATATAATTCTCTTGATCTTTAATCTCTATGCCAATGTCTGTTTTACAGATTATGGCCCCAGCTACTGACAAATCTGCTTAGTGAGTTTTTGGCTGACAAATCTGGCAACACAAATGCTGTCTGAAATACATTCAAAAGGCTAAACATTTTCATAATAGCTACTTTACACAGCTTAGTAGGTTTCCCTTTAGGACAGCAATTTGATTTTTTTAAAGTGACAGTGTTAATTTTTATGATTACACACAGAACTGAGATTTTTATTTAATACAGTGGGTCTTCTAAAGCTTTTCAAGGGGATCAACCACTTTGCCAACAGACGGGTGTTACAGCAGGGGTGATTATAGTAATTTTTCATGTAATTGGGAGTCACCATTTGGTTGCTATCTTTCACATGCTTGTTGCCTCATCATATAATCCTTCATAATGGGGGTTTGTTGTGTGTCACAAGAACGTGCCAAGCAGCCGGGAAATAATAAACAGAGGAACCCCCCGGCTCGTGGGTAGCACGAGTGTTCTAACATCTGCCCAGCTTCTTTCAACTGCAATCAATCTCAGCTGATAGCAGTGACCCAATGCGAAGGCATTTTGTTGTTGTTGTTGGTTTTAGGATGAAATCTTCAACATCACACTTCATTATCTCAGCTACAGCGGCGCAGTCTGTAAGGACACAACTTGCTGACAACTGACACGGCCTGATGTGAAAGATCGTGATTCAACAGAAATTAGTGGAGATGTCAAGTTCTTGCCCCAAGACGTCTGGGCTCTCTGTGAAGAGCAGGAGTTGTCCTTTACAATTATTGGCTGCTGTTTGCTCGCATTAGATTATGAATAATTTCACAGGGAAATCTGAAGCTCTGCCACCTCTGGTTGTGAACTCATCAGCTCTCCTCCAGCAAAGAAAGAATAAACAGGGTCTGTATCCTACAACAGGAGCTCAGCCTGACACAACAGACCACAGAAACACCAGCTTATCACCACACTCAAGAGCTGCTCCATCAAAGTTAATAGGACCACTCACTTGTGCAAAGCATTTGACACTGTCCCACACAACATCCTTCTCTCAAAATTGGAGAGATATCAATTTGATGGATGGACCACTCGGTGGATAAAGATCTGGCTGGACGGCCGCACACAAAGAGTTGTGGTCAATGGCTCAATGTCCGGCTGGAGACCGGTAACAAGTGGTGTCCCTCAGGGATCAGTGTTGGGACCGGTCTTGTTTAACATCTTCGTCGCTGACATGGACAGTGGGATTGAGTGCGCCCTCAGCAAGTTTGCCGATGACACCAAGCTGTGTGGTCCGGTTGACACGCTGGAGGGAAGGGATGCCATCCAGAGGGACCTTGACATGCTTGTGAGGTGGGCTGATGCCAACCTTATGAAGTTCAACCACGACAAGTGCAAGGTCTTACACCTGGGCCGGAGCAATCCCAGGCACAGCTACAGACTGGGCAAAGAAGAGATTCAGAGCGGCCCTGCAGAGAAGGACTTGGGGGTGCTGGTCGATGAGAAAATGAACATGAGCCAGCTGCAGTGTGCACTTGCAGCCCAGAAAGCCAACCATACCCTGGGCTGCATCAAAAGTAGCGTGACCAGCTGGTCGAAGGAGGTGATCCTGCCCCTCTACTCTGCTCTTGTGAGACCTCACCTGGAGTATTGTGTGCAGTTCTGGTGTCCTCAACATCAAAAGGACATGGAACTGTTGGAACAAGTCCAGAGGAGGCCACGAGGATGATCAGGGGACTGGAGCACCTCCCGTATGAAGACAGGCTGAGGAAGTTGGGGCTGTTCAGCCTGGAGAAGAGAAGGCTGCGTGGGGACCTCATAGCAGCCTTCCAGTATCTGAAGGGGGCCTATAGGGATGCTGGGGAGGGACTCTTCATCAGGGACTGTAGTGACAGGACAAGGGGTAATGGGTTAAAACTTAAACAGGGGAAGTTTAGATTGGATATAAGGAGGAAATTCTTTCCTGTTAGGGTGGTGAGACACTGGAATGGGTTGCCCAGGGAGGTTGTGAGTGCTCCATCCCTGGCAGTGTTCAAGGCCAGGTTGGACAGAGCCTTGTGTGGGATGGTTTAGTGTGAGGTGTCCCTGCCCATGGCAGGGGGTTGGAACTGGATGATCTTGAGGTCCTTTCCAACCCTAACTATTCTATGATTCTATAAGTTCAAATACACTTTGCTGATTCCAAGCCTTTGGAGGATTTTGGAAGAGACAATTCTCTTTGGGCTCTTTATGCTATATGGCTCCATCAGGTCACAGCAACACATGGTACTACCTGAAATAGGACATAGTGGTTTTATGGTATAAACGGATGGCACATGCACCAGAAATAGACCTGATATCATGCTGCAGCCTTTCCTCTATGCCAAAAAGAGATACCAAGACTCAGGAATGGATAACTGGTAAAATGGCAAAACTGGTTTCAGTGATTTACTAATATTATGACTCAGTAGATGAATGGCCTAGAAAGCAAAGACCTCCCTAACACATTCTAGATTATAAAATCAAGACTTTGTCCTTGCAAACCCTATGCTGATCTGCAGATCATATGGACTCTCTGTGCAGCAATGCCAATGTGTTATCATGGAATGGTTTGGGTTGGAAGCGACCTTAAAGCTCACCCACCTCCGACCCCTGTCATGGGCAGCGACACCTTCCACTAGAGCAGGTTGCTCCAAGCCCCATCCAACGTGGCCAGGGATGGGGCAGCCATAACTATGGGCCTGGGCAAATCCAGACCTGGGAGTAGTGGTCTGCAAAGTGGACTGTAGATCCAGCTATGGTTGCTACAGAGATACCATTGCTCCAGTGACACGTGAAGCACATGAAAGACTCAGATATCAGTGTTTGGAATATTAAGCTCCAATTAACTCCACTAACTTTACTAACCAGAAGAAAGCCATTTATCACACTGAATTCCTCCTCTTTTAGATTTAGGGGGTTATATGATGCCTTTTCAACTTCCACAGGGGGCCGGTACACATAAGCCCCCTGTAGCTTTCTACCCTAAAAGCAGCAGAACAGCCTATATCACCCCGTGCATTTTACTTGGCCTGCAGTCACTCACTGGATTTTCACTTCCTAGATCATCATAATGAGAATGCAATTTTTCACAGCTATGCTTCAGTGAAATCTTCTCCTATTACATCTACTTCTTGTTGACCAAGAACACGCAGATAAATTCCCATTCCAATTCTTGCCGAGCTTTCTAAAGTATGCACAAGGAAAAAGCGCATAAAGCTGTAGAACAAAGTCCTTTGCTGAGGATTAGTTTCAAAGGCCACAGATGACTGCCGTACTGGTATATCTGTCTTTCCCACCCACCTCAAGAGCAAGTTTTGGCATGACAAAGAAGCCCAATTCTTCATTACATGTAAATTAATTCCATACCAAAAAGCAGTCCATGGTTGGCCTCTTTCATCCTTCATACAGACACACTGATGTCAGTAACAGCAATACAGCGTCGATGTATGGATGGTATTAATTACACCAAGTAGAAAACTAAATGAGAATCTGAAGTCCAAAAGGCACTATTTTACTACATGAAAACAGACATAAAACTAGCTAATGCTCATGCAGCAGAAGCAACAGTATATCTAGGGAGAGGAAGAAAAGCTTACACCGTATCCCAAAGTGTTTTGCAGTTGGTGGAGAAAAATTAACTGATCTGTGGCTGGACATTATTCACTTTTGCATTAGAAGCAGACAAAAGTGACTTAGGATCTGAAACAGCACTGACTTGCCCTGCTGCTCTCACGTAACCTTTACAAAGCTGCTTTGGGGTTTTACTACTGTAGTGTTTTCAAACATGGGATTTTATATAAAATGCTTTTCCTGTGTTAGTGTTGATACACACTAACAGATACATGCCAATATGAAGATGTCTTTTATCAGGAAGGATGTCCAGGATACACTGGAACATGTGCATTCAAACCAGCAAAATGCTGTTCACTACAGGAGTGATGATACCACCTGTGAAGGCACTGATAAGGTGATGTTAATGCATGTGAACAGATCAAGACAGTGGTGAATTCAGGCTTTAGAGTCAAATAAATGAGGGAGCTTGTCATGCAGTGAAATGGATCCTGGAAAAATCAGCACAGAACAAAAGGAGGGTCAGAAGAGAAACCAAGAGATGGTTGTGTAGGGGTGAGTGCAAACAGACCTGTCTACTACTAAGGTGGATCCCAAGGACATGGGCTGGAAGGATGACCACAGGGAACGTGACTCCTGGAACAGAATGTACCTGTCACACAGGGTGCCTGCACTGCACTACAGGGAAAACAAAAGTTCCCAGGTTGGAATAACATGCTCTGTCTGCAGTGCCTTTGAAATGGACGGTTCCTTGAAACAAAACACTTTCAACTCCAGGATGATCCTATTAAAACTAAGAAATCTAAGTTTTATTGAATTTGGTAAGTTCAAACCTTAACATCATAAACCTGGCAGCATTTATCTTGGAACCAAACTGCTTTTTATATCTCCCAGTCCCACAGTTTCAATATCCAATATGCCAGAAAGTTCTCGCACTGATTTTTGACCAGTCTTATAACAGAAATAGTAGATCCCAGCAGCAAATAGTGTTGAGGCTTTCCCTACCACAGTGCCTGGAAGGTAGTCTGGGACAGCAGGACAAACACATTATCTTGATGTTCCTGCTAACTGATGGGTTGTTATTAACTGTTGAACTGCTTAATTAGGTTTTATAGTTACCAGGCTGTTATGATTAGAGGGGACAATGCCTGTGCCTTGTCGAGCTATTGTTTCAAACCATTTGCAGATTCAGAAGAAGCATCACTCAATTCACGCTCCGGAGGCTCTCAGCAGCTTTCTCTTCTACAGAAGAAAACTCTCACTTTAGGCATGAAGTGCCTGCATTCCCCAAACCAGCTCCACACCCCAAAGGATAAGAGCACCCTGTTTTGGTACAGGGGACCCTGACAGCTCTCCTCCACCATCCCCATCCTTAGCTCTGACCTTCCCTGCATGCAGGGATCACTGACCAGCCAGCCAGGGATGACTATGGATTCAGCAGAGGGATTTCACTAGACACAGGCATCTTGGGTTTGTTTCTGTTTTCTAGGAGTTAACACTTACTGGGTTCATCTGCTTTTGAAATGACATTTTCCCTACGCAACTCAATGGCGCAGCACAGGCCTTCCCTGCTATTTTAGGCTCTTTCATTCTGTTTTTAGCATTCCCCTACAGGAGCTCCTTGCTACACTTTCTCCTACTTACCTTTTCTAGTCACCAGCTGGTACTCTTCATCTCTTTCTAGAAACTGTTCAGTCTCCCAGTTTAGCCACACGTTCCCTCCGTTCCTCCTGGCCTGCTGCCACACCTTCCAAGCTCACTTTGTCATTCTCCTCTTAAAGGCATTAAACCCTTCACACCATCTCTGCTGGGTTGTCTAGCAAACCCATCCCCTCCAGAACGACTGCAAGCGAGGAATTTCAGAAGGTACCATTGACTGCCTATTGAATCCATCACTGCTTGTCATCACCCTTCCTTCTTACTGCTTGTCTTCATCATTTCTCCTCATTTTTATCCAGCCACACAACTGAGGGAGCGTAACTGCACTCTTGCTGTTATACAAACGGCACCTAACTACACCTTGTGAAAACTCTCAAGGAGTTTGATCGGAGATATGATCGTAGGCTGCTCGGGGGAAAATCAGGTCAGAGCACATTCTGCATAACCTTCACAATCCCCTTTGCTTTAACACAAATACAATCGTGAGTAAAGAATATATCAAGCCATGGGATCCTTCCCCTCCAACTATTCAGATACGTTACATGACCTTTCGCTCCAGTTTTACACAAGCATAGGTCAGCAGAATCACCATCTGTACCACACTCCATGCCCCTGGAACACCCTGTTCTAAACGCTGGCAAGGGCACATCCTCTCCTTTGTGAGAAAATGGGCTTTTATGTAAAATACACACTGCTGAGGAGCAAATTCCTTGTGTTCACAGCCTAGCCAGTAAAAGGAGAGTTCAGTTTCTTTCCACGTTGAGTCTTGACCTTTCTTCAGGTGGAAATTATGCATGATATGAGGTAGAGATGAACCTACTGCACGACTCTCACACATTATTTCACTCAGCCTGCAGAACACAGGTGGTAATAATTTTCATTAACTACAGCTCCATGCTAGAGTTGAGCCCACAAGCCAGCAGTGAGGTGACTTCAATGCAAACTCTCAGCTGCTGCCATCATTCCATTGGCTTAAGTATTGATTTCGTGCCTCACGTCTATGCTTACGCATCTAAATCCCGTTGTCCAAAGTCCTGAGTACTGAAAGCGTTAAAACTTGAGGCAACACTAACAAATTCTGCTGTTTTCTCTCCGGTCTCCAAATACAACCAGAATTACTTTAATTAATACAGTCATATAATTACTTGGTGACATAAATTCTTGGCTATACACAGCACAGAAATGCTGCACGCTTCAGCTCCGTAGGAACGACACAGAATGGATTCCAGACAAACAAGGTTTGCCAGCTTCTTCAGGACACAAGGCTGGTATTCCTCCCTGTCCCACTTGTTGCTGTCAGAGACACACATTTCTTCAACCAAAACTAAAGTCAGACATTCAGTCATTAGGAGGAGTGTTGGCAAGTTCAAAGCCTGTTTCACCAATCCATCAAGTGATACAGAGGCATCAGGATTCATGAGGTCCCCAGCCTGGGGAATGTTAACCCCAGAATAACAGAAGTTATCACTTCTCTGATAGCCTTCAACAACTTGGTCTGTATTTGTTTTTACCTAGCACAGTCTCACTAAGCCTTTTAAGTGACACTTTCACACTGGTGATTTAAATTAGAGCAAAAGCCAGCACAGATTCAGAGCGGCCCTGCAGAGAAGGACTTGGGGGTGCTGGTCGATGAGAAAATGAACATGAGCCGGCTGCAGTGTGCACTCGCAGCCCAGAAACCAACCGTATCCTGGGCTGCATCAAAAGGAGCGTGACCAGCAGGTCAAAGGAGGTGATCCTGCCCCTCTACTCTGCTCTTGTGAGACCTCACCTGGAGCATTGTGTGCAGTTCTGGTGTCCTCAACATAAAAAGGACATGGAACTGCTGGAACAAGTCCAGAGGAGGCCACGAGGATGATCAGGGACTGGAGCACCTCCCGTATGAAGACAGGCTGAGGAAGTTGGGGCTGTTCAGCCTGGAGAAGAGAAGGCTGCGTGGAGACCTCAGAGCAGCCTTCCAGTACCTGAAGGGGGCCTATAGGGATGCTGGAGAGGGACTCTTCATTGGAGACTGCAGTGACAGGACAAGGGGTAATGGGTTAAAACTTAAACAGGGGAAGTTTAGATTGGATATAAGGAGGAAATTCTTTCTTGTTAGGGTGGTGAGGCACTGGAATCAGTTGCCCAGGGAGGTTGTGAGTGCTCCATCCCTGGCAGTGTTCAAGGCCAGGTTGGACAGAGCCTTGGGTGCCATGGTTTAGTGTGAGGTGTCCGTGCCCATGGCAGGGGGTTGGAACAGGATGATCTTGAGGTCCTTTCCAACCCTAACCGTTCTATGATTCTGTGATTCTATAAATTTAATGACTAAATTTCACCAATTGCAATGTCCCTGCTACAGGTTTTTCTGAAAGTTCTAGAAGGATATTTGTTGCTAATTATATGTGATTTATGAAGATGGAAGACAACCAAAACACTTCAGCTGGCAGCCAGTGTATGCAACTTTGCATCCAAATCAAGGCTGGCTTAAAGCACTCCCTTGGAGAAGGCAGGAGTTCAGTCGTGTTGTCAGGCACCAACTGTTAGTGACCACACACACATCGAAGCCTGTTTCCACATGTGCAGGCCAGACAGTCGTTCTTCTGAGCTGTAAATTAATGCTCTGGGTTCTTGACAGACGTGATTTCTTTTTTAAGGTGCTGATTTTCTTGAGCAGCCAATTTTGTTCTGTGCCAGCTTTAAATGAGGACTTCAGAAGGGGTTTTAAGAGGCCCTCTGAAGTAATTATTAAGTACCGCTATTTCCTCAATAAACTGGATTTGCATGGCAAGCCAGGATTGCACGTGTGGATCTGCTGCAGTCCAGAGACCACCAAATGATCTGACGAGGAGATTGAGTGCACCCTCAGGAAGTTTACAGACAGCACCAAGCTGGGAGTGATGATCTGCTGGAGGGTAGGAAGCTCTACAGAGGGATTTGGACAGGCTGGATCTTCGGACACAACAGCCCCCTGCAACGCTCCAGACTTGGGGAAGAGTGGCTGGAAAGCTGCTCATGGAAAAGGACCTGGGGGTGCTGATTGACGGAGCTGAACATGAGCAGCTTGCACCCAGGCAGCCAGGAAGCCCCCAGCATCCTGGCCTGGATCAGCACCAGTGCGGCTGCAGAGCCAGGGCAGTGACTGTGACCCTGCACTGGGCACTGGTGAGGCCGCACCTCGAATCCTGGGTTCAGCTCTGGGTCCCTCACTGCAAGAGAGACATGGAGGGGCTGGAGCGGGGCCAGAGAAGGGAATGGAGCTGGTGCAGGGCCTGGAGCACAGCGGTGATGGGGAACTGCTGAGGGACCGGGGGGGTTCAGATGGAGAAGAGAAGGCTCAGGGGGGACCTGATGGCTCCCTACAAGTGCCTGACAGGAGGATGGAGCCAGGAGGGGCTGGGCTCTGCTCCCAAGGAACAAGGGATGGGGCAAGAGGAACCGGCCTCAAGCTGCACCAGGGCAGGTTTAGATGGAGCTGAGGAACAATTCCTGCCCCAGAGGGTGCTCAGGCATTGGAACAGGCTGCCCAGGGCAGGGCTGCAGTCACCGTCCCTGGAGGTATTTAAAAGACATGTAGATGCGGCTATGTGGACACTAAACCAAGGACATGGTTTAGTGGTGGGCTTGGAAGTAGTAGGTTCCTGGATGGACTTTATGATCTTTATGGTCCTTTCCAATCTAAACAACTCTGATTGCATGAAAATTCACAAAGAGCAGTGCTGCTCTCCTGCTTCTGGGGCAAACACACAAAATCTTTTAAACCCAGACGTGAGACAGTTGGTCTGAAGTTTGTTATCATCCCTGTATGATACTAACTGCGGCTCAGAAAGTACCTGCACACCAAGCGCTTGTTGCCTTGAGCTCCCTTCTCTGGGACACAAGCAGCTTGACAAGTAACAGCAGCTCTATTTAACCTAACTGGAGATGATCAGGAAACCCCAAAATGAGGTGCCATGTGTCAAAATTGGCCAAATGGTGCAAAGCGTAACCCAGCCGCTCTGCAGTAGGGAACAACAGCACGAAAGCAGAAGCTAATCTCTCTATCCCAAGGACAGAGGAAAGAAGGGGGTTTATGATGTTTTACATATACCTCAGTAGTCCTAAACTCTGGGATCTGGAATAAAGTCACTCAAGAGCACAGGTGAATGGAATAAAACCGCAGCCAACTGCTGCTTCATAGGGAAGAAAACACTTAATTCTGACCATACAGCAATTGGTGCTACCTCCTGCAAACATCTGTCTTGTTTTTTCTTCTACTGCATTCCAGTTTATGACTATGAATACAAACACTGTCCCTGTGTTCTCAGGCTCCATTGCTTCTGCTTTCTTCAGAGCTAGTCTTGGTAGAAATCATCTTGCTGCTGCTGCTGCTGTAAAGGCTGCATCTGCCAGACACAGACAGTGCTGACAGCTACAAACAGGTCAAGAGGGTGAGTCAGTTCCTATAAAGTGGATGGGAGCCTTGATGCTGATGTTAGTGGGGACTGGATCCAGACTCAGAAGTCCCAATTTTTCTGCTGGAAGCCTTCCAAAACCTCCCAAATGTCTGAGCTCAGGCTAGAAGAATGAAGATAGCCTCACTAACTAATAGCACGCCAAGCACAGATGCAAATCCCTTTTGAAAGGGGAAGGAGGGAAAAAAAGGGAGGGGAACAGCCTTTTTGTCATATGTGTTCTCAGTCATCCTTTCTCCTACTCTTACGTGACTGTCAGGTAATAGCATATATGTAACAGAAATACTCATGATTAGTGGATGTAAAACTCTACTGTTCTGTGTCGATGCTGCACCCACTGAGTACTTCTTCATAGAATCACAGAATGGTTTGGGTTGGAAGGGACCCTCAGAGCTCACCTGGTCCAACCCCCCTGCAGTGAGCAGGGGCATCTTCATCTAGATCAGGTTGCCCAGAACCACATCCAGCCTGGCCCTGAATGTCTCCAGGGTTGGCGCATCCATCACCTCTCTGGACAGCCTGTGACAGTGTTTTACCACCCTCATTGTAAAGAGTTCCTTCCTCACATCCAGCTTGAATCTCCCCTCTTTTAGTTTAAAACCATCACCCCTCATCTCATTTGCACAGACGTACATGATGATAGAAAGGGAAAGACCATGGTGACTGAAAGAACCATTAGGCACTGGAGTGCTGCTGTGCTCCATGCTCCAGGCATGGTCTGTCACCAGCTCTAGCCTCACTACATAATGTGCAGACACTGAAGGGCGTTTTCTCCCCACCCTCTTTCCAAGAGTCCCTGCTGCTCAGAGCCCTCGCACTGCTCCTGCCAGAGCTGCTTCTTCCCTTCATTGTTATTTCCTCTCATGCCTGAAGTCCATACCACATTCCTGCAGCAGCAGGAGGAATATTTCATCATTTTAATGCGGAGAATGGACAGTGTTGGTCAGCAGCTTACAGAGCTCATGCTACATTTTGGTTTGTTTGCCCAGCTCCGGCTTCCCCAGGACCAGATTCTGGTCCCACAGACATCGCAGGCGGATGCAGGGATGGAGCACTCCACCGGGACCTTGCTGCAGCACTGTGACCTCTCTTCTGTTATAGGCATCTGCAGATTGCTGCTATTTTACATCCTTGCTGCTGCCCTTGTGGACCTGCTGATCGTTTTACACTTGCTCCTTCTATCAGAAGCTTTCCAAATCTGGGTTTTCTCACAAGAGCAAGCCCTCCTTTCAGTCTCAAAACACAACCCTACAGCTATCTCTAATTGCTCCAAAGTCCAAAACCACCCATCCTCATCACGTAACAAAAGCAAAAAGACTAAAAGAGTAAACCCCACATTTAACCAATGCTAATGGCCAGCACCACAAAACCAAGCAGATCTTGGGAACCAGGAGGCTCATTTGTCCTTTACTGTGAGCGACCTCGTCTCCTGTTGATGGGGATCCATTACGTTCTCAGCATTACTTGAACTCAGGGGTGTCTGCCTATGAGTGCATAACACAAAGCCTTGCAATCAGTCTTGAAAGGTACAAGTAGTCACACTCCCTGAGATCCAGTGAGCCTGCAGGGAGCAACTGCTTCACTCTGAGGAGCACAAAGTCTTTCATGCCAGCTGCCAGCTTTTCCTTCTCTTAAAATCAAATCCAAATCAATACAATGGCACAACTGCACCATGGCTGGTGCTAAAAGGATCAGGCCCCTCTGGTGATTTCAGATGTTGCTCATTTACTCAGAAATGAATCCTCCCTCCCCTCATATTCAGAGCCACTTAACGCCAACCAACAATTATGCCATCTGATCACTAAAAATAAAATAACTTTTCTGCTTTGTCTCTCAATGTATTCCTTCAGGACCCATTTTTTTCTGCTGTTCAGTGAGCCAGAGAGACTGATATTATGAGTTCTGGGTGTTTAACAAACAACATGACATGCCACACTCTTGAAGAACGCAAGTGCAGGTCCTCAGCTTTCACAACAATGGGTATCATTTTGGGGGGACAAAAAAGAAAAGGCATTGTTTTAATGTGCTTAATCTTTTGGGTAGGAAATGTAGGGATAGTCACCATAATAGCATTGCAATACAAGTCATGCTCTATGTTATATTTTAGGAGCAGTGTTGAAAAGAGAAACTGCGTTTTAATATAGGCAAGAAAACCACACAACAAAAAAATCCCCCCTCTCATGAAAGACCAGAACAACCCTGATGTTACTCTTGGTACATGTGTAACAATTAGGAGCTAGGTCTAACAGCCTTTATTCCCAACAATCTCAATAGGATTACTGAGTAATCCTCAGAGGGTTTCAGGATCAGACAATAGTGTTCTGCTCAGTTTTCATATAACAACATATCTCAACACATCTTTCAGCATCTTTAGCCAGGAAACAAATTGGTCGTGGAGCAATTCTCCACTAAGGTAAAACAGCAAAAGGCTGTCGTCCCCCTCTGCACAGAAAAGGCACCTTAATGCTTAATGTGATTAATTGAGGGGAGATTAATGACTGAGTCAACAATAATCCCGATCAGGAGTGTTTGCAGAGTGTGTGGGTATGCTCTGCAGTAGTATACTTGTGTGCAAAAATCAAACACAAAACCTGATCACATGTTCACAGCTGGAAACAGTGTTCGGCTTTATTCAGTAAGGTATAAGGCACTATCATTTAGCTCTCCCACAGCAGGAGGAAAAATGGTGCCACAGAAGAGAACTATCACATCAGACACACTCCAGGGGTCTCTTTTACCTACATTGTTCCTCTCCCAAATGTAGCTCTTTAAATTTTAAATAGAAAAAGACGACACAGAAACATTGTGCGGTACAAAAATGTCACGGCGGAAAAAAACCTGGAAAACATTTCTCATTAAGCAAGGTAAATACCCCAAAGTTCACATGGGGCTTTGATGGTGCAGTGTGTGCCTTTAAGACTTAAAGAAACACCCACATCAAAGTGTGGTCTTAAGATGGTGGGGCTTTAGTTCAAACATAGCCAAGTTGTACAATAGAGGATGTGGTGAACGTCTACGCTATTTTTATACTGAATGAGAATATGGCAAAAAATCCTGGCTGGACAGCACAGGTGAAATTTGATTCAGGGTTTTAAATTTAGAGGGGATAATAAGTAAGTGTGTGTTCAGGGTTTTATAGTGAGCTATGCCCAAAACATCAGCTCAGCCTTGTACTTCCTACTTGTATTTAAAACCCTGCCTGCAACGCTCAGAAGGCTGAATGCACACAAACACTGCCAAAGCTCAGGGATCTCACGCCTCCACAGAAATACACAATGGATATATTTTATTCTCAGTGTGTTTTTTAAGGTAGAAAACATGAGAATTCAGATCTGTATCACTAAGGAAGAGATTTCCTCTAGAAGATACTCAGTCTAATTCTCTCTCATCTTGCCTATTCTGTATATCCATTTCCTAATACAGCTTCACTGTGCGTGAGTAAATTCTCTCTGAATCCCACTGCCAGGGATGGGGACCCCAGGATCCCCCCACCTTGTCCCCATTGTTGTATCAACCCTGGGGAAAAGCTATGCAAAGCCAACGATGGTGCTTTGGAAAGCAAGTGGGACATCACCGAACAGAAGATTAAATGCTTACCATATATAATCCAGAAGAAGCTTTACATATATATATGTGTGTGTGTGTATATATAACATACATATTATATATTATATACTATATATAAATATATATATATAAAAAATTATAAGTAATATATATAACATATATATATAATAAATACATAATCCAGAAGCACTCAAAAAACTTTGAACATACTTTAACCTACAAATTTCGAGTGTTAACCATTACCAGAGCTTTCCAGCATTGGCCCTAGTTCAGTGAGAACAGGCTTGTGGAACCCATGACTGCTTCTGCAAACCCCACCTCTAGAATACCTCACTATAAGCATTAACACCCTTTCTAGGAGATGCCCAGGATTTAATGACAGTGCCCTGAGCAACTATTGGTTATTTTTGTATTCATCACATTTAGTGGGGATTGAAAAAACAGCTGAAGAAAAAAGCTGTTGCTCACACTGCCTAATACACTTGTTACGTATCAATAAAGGCCACTCAAAATGATAGACTGTGCAATTAAAAATAGAGAGAAAATCATGTGAAATTACTGTTTAGCTAAGATTGCTAAGAAAAGTTCACAAGAGAAACAGTGTGAGAGCGCAAACAGGACCTGTCAGGCCCACCTTCCCTGCTACCCAATCCGGAACAAAAATACATCCATTAAACAAAGGTTTAAAGATAAATTATTTAAAAATACATCAATAAAACATTAAGCAACGCTGGTTGCTAAAGAAATACATGGTGAGGCAATCATAGCGTGAGATACCTTCCTTAGCCGTGATGAAATCATAGGAGGGGAGAAAAAATACATAAACCACTTCATGTAGCTCAGTGATGTATTATTTGATAGGGAACACTTTACTGCGAGTGTCCATTAACTGATGCTTACACTGTAACTCACTGTATATGACATCCATATGAATCTCAAATGAATTTACTACTATCAATGCTGTTTAAATGAATACTATGTGGATTGGGGCTCTTTTTTGAACAGATGCAATCTGTTCATGTATGATGAGCTATAGCTGAATTGAAGGGGTTGCAGTGTGCTGGGAACAAGGAAAATACAGAAACTGCCATCAGAGGTTTAATCTGGCAGCGTAGGGAGATCAGGAAGCCTGTGTATGTTCTGTGCAATGGGAGGGGAAAAGCAATTGCATAAGATGACAGAAATCAGATCTTAGCAATGATATTAAGAGCACCAGGAATGCAAACACAAAGAATAAGAACTGTTAGTGTGTTCTGACAGAAGAGAGAAACAATGCACCAGAATACAAGAGAAAGATGCTGTGTAAAGATTAGGTAGTGACTGAGGACATGTTAAAAAGCATCCTGTAAGGCTGAGTAATCGTGAGCAAAGATAAAGATAATAAAAGGACTGAAAAAAATGGCAGAAACAGATACAAACTCTTGTTTTGGAGAAGAGCACAGAGCCAGGCTAGTGTCCCGTAACAGGAATTCCTCTGGGAAATCAAACAGGTTTGCCACACAGGAACAACAACCTGGGCTTTTCCACAATTAGCCAAGTAGAGAGCAGAAATAGTAAAGGATAGAGCCACAGATTTAGGGCTTAGTCCCATAGAAAACTACTACTTCTCAATCAGAGTGGCTGCCAATTGGGCTAATCCTGTGCCCAGCCAGGCTGCAGCCATGATCCACCCCTATAAAGTACCATTGGAACTGCTGCTGTTGCCACACGCAGCTCCTGCTGCTCGTTCTTCACTTCATGGTAACACTAAAATAGATGATCCTGGGCTTTGAAGAGTTCCCTCAACAGGGAGAACGAGCAAAGAAGAAGGAAAAGATGTTATAATTCAGTTATTGATAGGGCTAAGAAGTAAGACTGGTTTACTTGTCTGCTGGAATCAATACCACACTTTTCAATGATCGAGTCATACTGGCAATTTACTCCTCATCAGTGCTGGCTGACATGGAAATGGAGCAGGTAGCCCAAACAGGCTGAGCCATCAATGCAAACATGTGGACACCCACACAAGGCTGAACTGCAGCATGAAAATGGCAGCTGCCCGGGAGATGAGTCTTTGCACTGTCTTGGCCTGTCTTGGCTACAAGATATTTTAGTTTTACGTCAATCTGCCATGATCAAACTAAACATATTTACAGCAAAGGGCAAAAGAAATACAACATACATAGTAGAGTGGTATTCCCTCTTGCATTATTTTTTTTGGGGGGGGGAAACAAGAAGGACCCAGATACACTTTATCTTTCCTGCATCCCTCCAGAAAAGTACAATTTGTGTCTTTCTTTTTTGATGCTTTCCAACCTTTCTGCTAAGGTAGCAACTTTGTCAGTGAGAAAGATGCCAATCTTCCCTCAAGACAAACATCCTTGCCAGAACAATAAGTAGAAGTTTTGACATTGCCATAAAATAAAGCCTGTTCTAAAGGAAATAGTGTTTGATACAGAGTTCAGCAGCTTAAGACCTGAACATCACTGGTTCAGTCTGAACACAGTTCTGACATGCTTTGTCTCCCTGGTTTTGAAGATGGCAATGCTGGATCATTGTCTCTGTATACTCTGTTTTACGGACTGTTCAGATAAAATACACACTTTAGTTATCAGAATAGCTTTACATAACGTCTTCCACGACTGGGACACAGCAGCCACATGGAAATTAGCAGCCATCAGAGTCCATAAAACGCAGCAATCTGGGATGCAACAGCTGATTTCAAGCTTCCAAAGAAGCTGTGGCTGCCCCATCCCTGGCAGTGCTCAAGGCCAGGTTGGACACAGGGGCTTGGAGCAAGCTGCTCCAGTGGAAGGGGTCCCTGCCCATGGCAGGGGTTGGAGCCGGATGAGCTTTAAGGTCCTTCCAACACAAACCAGCCTGGGATGCTATGATGCTGAGGACTCCAAACCATTTGGGGACATTTACTTGAAAACTGGTCTCAAACCAAACGCCCGTTAGCGGCGTTAGTTAGGAGTGCACCTTTGGTCCATGTGGTTCATGGCCAGTCCAAATTGCTCTGCACCATGAACCAGCAGGGGAGTTGGAACTGGATGATCTTAAGGTCCTTTCCAACCCACACCATTCTGTGATTCTGAGGGGCCAACGGGAGATGCACTTTAACAGCACATTCCTGACCCTCATTAGAACCCTGCAGCAGAGACACCCTGGTTGGGCTGACAGCATTTTGTACAATTCAGTTAGGATTTTTTTCATGTCCTACGTTAAAAATACATGAAGTCATTGAAAAAAAAAAAATGAAATCTAGAAGGGGGAGGGGGGGAAATAAAACCCAAACTGTTCCATGGTTAATGTTACATTCAACAGTAATTACTTAACACACACAAAGCTCAATTGCATAACCTACAATTCTCCCACTTTGTGTAGGCTCCTTTGCTTCTACTTTAGAGAAAAGAAATTCTTTTCATTTTGTCAAGAAAACTTTTCTCTACCTCACTACTGCATGACAAGGGAACAGATGGCAATTTAAGGGGAGAATTTATGAGAGCCACAATCTTAATGTTGCATAAAGAAAAGAAAAAGACTCGCATCAAAACCACTGACAAATGTACTTGCTAATATTAATGCACTCCCCATTCATCCAATATGCTTCCTAATTGCTTTTCTGTACATAATAATGTGGCACCTGCTGCTCAACATTGCAAGCGCATCAGGATTTCTCCAAAGTCAAACAGCTCTGCAACTGGCCCTCTCCCAGTGATAAATGTAGAGCACTGTATCACGCACAGTTCCTGTCAGGGCCATAATTAAAATTTTATACTTACAGAAAAAGATAGTAAACAATCAGTTCTTAAATGGATTCACAAGAGGAACTCTTGTTCCAGCCAACTTTATAATTAGTATGCATCATGTAATGCTAATATAGCCATGACAAGAAAATAGGCAAAAAAAAAAAGGGAGGAACTCGGTTGTTCTCTTTAATGCAATGTTAAACTCCACACCCCAAAAAATGAAAGCAATCAGCCTATTGTTATTTCAGCCTTCTATTTGTGCTCTTCAGTCTCCATTGAAAAGAGCTCGGCGCATTTTGCACTGGAATGATGGTCGCTCCCTTGTGCCACATCTCTGGAATTTTCAAGCAGCCATCAGGATAGGCTTCAGCTTTATGATGTTTATTCATTTTAATTTTACATTAGACACACACACACACACCCCAAATGTAATTTATTTTGATGAGAGTTAAGGCCAAACCGCACCATCTTTATTAGCTGACAAAACTCCCACTGACAACGATATCCCAAACATTTCCATGGGTTTTCCTGCCGATGTGGTTATGCATCATCCAAAATGTAATGTGCTATAAGCAAGGAAAAAAATAAGCATTCACATCAAGTGTCCTAAATTAACTCCTGAGCCTGACAGGATTAAGCAGAGCTGAGATGCCATATGCTTTCTGCTTCGTAGGGAGACTATTCTATAGATGGCTGATATAGAATCCACATGGATATTTGCATAATGCATGGAGACTACGGATGGTTTAGATTATAATCTGAATATTTATGATAAAATTGCAGTCTGCATATATGCACCTTACAGATATTTCTGCTTACAGATATGCTGTTTGCACTCCTGCATGCTCAAACGCAGGCACAGGCACACACTTCAGCTTAGGTTTTTAATTGCTTTAAAATCATTTAATAGAATGATGTGGGAAATAAAGCTGTGTAAGTGTCTGCTCTGCCCCAAAAAGCCAGGCGCTGGATATGTGCACGTCCGTAATAATTTAGTGCTCTGAAGTTGAAAGTAATATGCATCCCAAGACATGTATTTTTAACTAAAGCAGTGGTTTGCATTTTTAAATGCAAGCTAGGTAGTATATTTAAGAAACTTCCTTTTCCGTTCATGGCTTCTATTACTTTGCTTTGTAATAATATTCTCGTCTTCTGAGAAACAGGGTGGGGAAATTATCCTATAGCCTATTAAAAACCCCCATTTTAAAAGACTATTTATGATTTTAGCAGCCAGATCACAAGCCTGGGTTTGCAAAACAACGCTTCCATCCTTTTCTGAATGGGAACAATATGCAAAAAATAATTTAGAGGAGAAATCTTTCCTAGAATGAAACACAAACCCAAAAGATTTACTTTTTACAAATGTCAGGGAAATAATATACATGCTTGGAATATGTGCTGGCAGGGAGACAATTCCAAATGCACCCGATTCACAAAGACACACTGGTAGCCTGCTTAGAATATAATAGCCAAGATCTAAATCTTCTTTATCTTCACTTGGTGTGATGATGTGCATGCCAAAAATTAAAATACCCTTCCAAATCACCGCTGCTGTGCTCGGCAGAGGTGAAGGTTGCCGAGCTGCGAGGCGATCCAAAGGTCTGAGGCAGACTTGCATTTACACAGGGTTCTTTTCTCTGTGCTTTTCCAAACAAGAATTGGGGAAGATTATCTCCATTTATAGCCTCAACATTTATATCGAGAGTCCTATTTCTTCAAAGGGATATTGCAGGACATCTTTGAGAAATGCTCAAGAAGCTGCAAACATGAATAGCAATGAAGCCATTTAGATATAAACACGCTCAGTGTCCGTCTAACTAGGGCTGTGAAAAGCTTCATTCTTATGAGCAAGTGAAAAATTCTCAAGTCAGGCTCCTACCACTTAGTTACAGAAATGGCCCCATTTCAAGGGTGGGAATTGCAGCGTCAAAACAAGGAAAAGCATATCTTTTTATTTTATCCTTTTTTAATGTAAATCCCCATGAACAAGATGGGCACAGGGAGTAAAGGAAAGCTGGAGGTGACTTGCAGGATTTTTTCCTGGAGAGAAACAGAACAACTGCTGGGTTATAGATATTTGGGAAAATTCATCATCGCAGCCTTTAGTCATCTGGGAGAATACAGCTATGGGAAAGGAAAAGAATAAACCCCACAATCCTAAGAATTCAAACAAGGATGCAGCAGAATCTGTGACTGGGAAGAGCTTTTGTTTCTAAAGGATGAAACTGGCTCGCAGCATACATCAATGCAATCGCCACCACACTCCTGAAGTTTTCACTATGGGTTAGGACAAGGCAGGCCAGGTGCTGGAGCGGGCACACCGAGCCTGGTGTAAATTCACAAGCACCAGCTAAACACCATCCAGAATAACTTTAACCAGGAAACATAAAGAGAGGATCCCTTTTCAGTGCCTCAGTAACCCTGTTCTCAATGTTGCTAAACCCCAAACTCCTACTGTCTCCAGTGGTGCAGAATCCTGTCTTTTCTAGAGAGAAATTCCCCTGAAATTCCCCCCCCCCCCCCCCCCTCAGTATTCCACAAGTGCTGTAATCATGGACAGAGGGGAAAAAGTATTTATGGATCGAGGAAAAAAATTACTACTGACAAAAGCTTTTCCAAGTGACCTGGAACAGGCAGGGAACAGCATCCCTATGTAAATAACAGGGAATGGCAGTGAAGAATTGAGTATTTCCCCCCTTTACCGGATCCCTCTCAGCAGGAAACATTATACTTTAATGCAGATTTCCTGGATTTCCAGCAAAATCCCTTGTCGATTCCCCATACAGAGTACGAAGGAGTCAGACAGCACTTGCAATTCTATTAAGCACCATTTTAGATTAACCCAACTTCCATAACCTACGTAATATAACACATAAATATTAATACACTATAGTTATTTCATCTAATTAGCTTTTCATTGTTTTAACCTAAGTGCAGGCTCACATCATGTTCCTCAGTTCTCTAATACTAGATGTACTCGGCACAATATGATAAATGAAAACATGTACTAAGCTAATTAAAACATAGTTAAAAATCTGTCCTAGCAGAAGCCAAACTGAACCCCTCAGTCTCTGGCAAGGACCATTTTTTAATCCTGATGATATGACTTCATGTCACTGAAAACTTCTTCATATGGAAAAAGCTCCAGCTTGTATTGAATGTGGCAGCCTGCCTGCTTAGAGAACAAGCTGGTGTGAATGCAGCATCCCAGATCTCCTCTGGAGAGAGATTCAGACGCAGTGTCCCTGCCTTGATCTTCAAGGCCAACCGTAACATGTCAGGCTGAGACTGCAGCAAAGAACACTTGCCCTTTCCAAACAGGACCTCTCCTAATGAATGCATCAGCGAGAACTCTTGTGACCAAACTGTGGGCTCAGCGTACCTGCAGTTTTCCTGGTGTGTGATCGTCCGTCCCACCGCAGGCTGAGCAGTTCATTTGCTTGGGCTCGGTAGATTAGACATTAGGCAAATGTGAGGGTGCTGAGGCACTGGCACAGGGTGCCCAGAGAAGCTGTGGCTGCCCCATCCCTGGCAGTGCTCAAGGCCAGGTTGGACACAGGGGCTTGGAGCAAGCTGCTCCAGTGGAAGGGGTCCCTGCCCGTGGCAGGGGTTGGGGCTGGATGAGCTTTAAGGTCCCTTCCAAGCCAAACCAGGCTGGGATTCTGTGGTACTTCACCCAGCACAGTCACAGCACCCGGCTCAGACCTGCTTGCACAGGGTTTGCTTGAGCATGGGCAGGACCCAGCTGGTGCCCCTCTGAAGATATCCCATTGACCTGTATTTTCTTGTTGGAATCTGTTTAATATTACGAAATTATAATTTTCCTTTAAAAGATGAAACAAAGAAGTGGAAAATCTTCATCCCTCCTGGTTACAAGGAAAAACTGGAAGTGTGTCACATGTATTTCATATGGTTAAATAAAAGCAGCAAAACACCCAACACCAACAATATATTCAGGTGATTTGCAGCCCTACCTCATGTTTTTTTAATGCTGGGGTTTCCAACAATGCAAATGCTATCATGAGCAATAATAACATTTTAAAGCAGTCACAGTGATGCCTGTGAAGAACAGGAAACCTGGATTTTTTGGCAGAAGGGCCACGGGTACGGAACATGCTGTCACAACTGATTAGAAAAGTCACCCATCTTGCCACATTCAGGGCAATAAGACCCATCGCTTCACTGTAGGATCAAATACCTCCAGGACATGGGTAAGATTCTATGGTTCCAAGAAGACATAAGAAGGAGAAATAAAATCCCTAAGTAAATGAAATGGTTCAGCTGAGGGACTAAGTAATTATTCTAGGGAAACAGAGATAAACCATCTCCTGCAACTTCTCACAGAGAGGAGATAGTGCAAAAACATGAACCATGTGCTTTCCTTTTTAACAAATAACATTTCCTTACAAATATCTCCCCACCTTGGAGAGCGTTTCAACTGTTTAAATTTAACTCATCTTATGCATATACATACACTGAAGTCACCATCTAAATGTGAAGCATATACCTAAGGCATTGCTCAGCACTGCTACTCCTCCCAAATAAACTCACTGTTGGGTATTAAATATCTTCCTTTGCTGTGACTTTGGCTTCTTTTGGTTACTTTCTGCTGGTACACGCAACTGACAACTGATGGGACGTTCAACAGGACTGCTAGGGAGGGTTTAAACCAAAATGAAATCTATTCTTTCTCAAAGCAAATACATTCACAGAAGTAAAATTATTACTCACTTGCTAAAATTATTCTTTGGCAATTCTACTCCTTTTAAGATTTTCTAGATTGGATTTTTTTAATATAATCCTCCCCCCACAAAACCCCACAGCATGCAGTGTGAATATGAGTTCACATTTACAAGATATATGACAATAATGTGGATGCATTTAGAAGTTTCATCTGCAAAGGCTTGTTCATCTACATTTGATGGGGACTTCCTATATGAACAAAGATCTGAGGGAAAAGGTCTTTACTTCTGATACCTTTCAGCAGTAGGTAGAAAAGAGAAGATTCTTCTCTGCTAATGTCTGTCCGAGCTGTAAATGAAGGTTGGGATACACTTTTCTTATCCATTAAAAATAAGTCATTAGTCAATCATATTTTAGTGTGCCAAGAGGAAAAAAAAGGCAAGGAAAAGTCCCACTTGGACAGATATTTTCCCCCCACATTACTCACAAAGCCTTGAGAAATTCCATAAGAACTGCTACCTTCAAACTGGTTCAAAACCTGTTATAAAATCATTAGAACACATAAGGAGTGTGGTAATTTAAGGTAGAGCCTCTCACATCAAACAGTGTTCCCTGTTCAAGTAGGTGCGTCCTCCTTTAGGTGTCATACTGATAAAATAACTGTATGATATTTTACAATTTAATATGGACAATGCCTCGGAAAAAAATGTTTTTCATATTATTATTAAATCCATGTTAAATGGATTATGTGTTATATGTCATTTTCTACCAGCTCTGCCATTAACTCCATAGCAGCTGGTGCCAAATGTACTAAAACGCAATGTAATGAGCTCCTACATTGCCGGCAATTACAGAGTTAAGCTGAATACATCCTCTGAGTACAAAAATAAGTCTGCTTTCTACCTAGCAATAAATTAAAGGTAACATCTGCTTTAATTAAAAATAGCCAGGGTTTTACCACTATATATAAAGATATCTAATACATATATAAAACATACACATATACAACAGCAACCACAAAGTAAAATCACAATTGCAAGAGCTTCTCTAAATGTGATTTCACCACCCCTCTCTCATGGTTGACCCATGCATCAGCACAGCATTTAAACACTGGTTGCACGTTTCTGCCTGATGTCATTTGGTAATTATAGAGTTAAAAGTTAAAATCCCTCCAAGTAAAGACAGTGCAATGGTTGGGGTTTTTTTCCATAGCTTTGCAATACAGTTTCTAGATCTTGTGATTTTAACATCATTTTAGGATGTGATGCTACTGCTGGATGCAGCTCAGGAAACTCTTTAATGTTAATTGTGGGCACTGATCCTCCTCACACTTGGTTCTTTCAGCTGCCTTTATGAAGGAGACAAAGGATAGAAGCACCATGTCTCTAGAACAGTCAGGTCAGGGAGTAGTGACTGTTCCTGGACACCCCAGGTCCAACCCAGAACACAGAATGGAGACAAGAGGAGATGCCCCAGCCCATTTGGGAGAGCAAGTCATGGTCCCCATCAATCCTGCCTGCAAAACTGGGTGCACAGGCTCAGCAGAGGCAGCAGCTCCCAGACACCAGTCACATCCTGAGACCCCCAGAAACATGAGGACAAGCAGTAATTCTTTCACCTGCTGTTTGTGATACTAATACGTACGAATGGCACAGCATACATTTATGATCTCACAGCTTAGGAGTCTGCTTAAGGTCCATACAGCCACAATAAGGCTCAGAGATATACAGAACCTAGACATACTAGTGAGAACCATTAAAGGCACTAGGTCTTTCACCAAGAGGAGCGGTCCATGGCAGACCATGACATGTGTAGGCTCACCACAGATGCTGACCACTCGGTCAGATGAAACGTCCTGTTGTCCACCACAGGCAGCCTCTGCACCTGGCGTGGAGGGTGATTCTTCACATTGCTGCACACTTTACACTACACACTTTGTCTTGCTTGGATATTCCACCAGCCACAAATCCAGGTTATGTGCTAGTAAATGGGTTTACCCCACAGCTCTTTACATCAAAAGTGATGAAGTGCTCCACAAAAGAACAGTTCTCCCAGTTCCACACCATCCCCCACTGGATTCTCTCCACCCTAGTGATGAGTTAAACCAAGGTCCCATGTCACAAGTGAGAATGACAACTACAGAGGAATTAAACAGCTCATGCCAAAGAAGAATGGGCATGAGGAGACACTACATCTGCATGGTAGTGAAGCAAACACACCTCTACTGCTATTAATATATTACTTATTAGTTTTAAAGAGAGAGCAATGGGTTTGCACAAGAAACATTCTGACTGCAGACAGATATTCTCTACCAATACCAAAAGCTTTCTCCATCTTGAGCCATTCGCTTCCAAACAGACCACATGTGAAATAACACTGAATCTTCCCAGAAGAAGTCCAGCAGGATCAGTCCCCATAGGACCCCTCTATTTAGGCAACGACTGCTGTTGCAGAGTGCGACTGCTACTGCTTGAAAGCAGCACTTGTCCTTGTGAGAAGAGTTTATGAGAGTAAGCAAACTTACAGTGCATTTAGGGTAGAGAATAAATTTTTGATGACTCTAAAATGATACATCTGTGAGTAAGTATATACATATGCACACGCTGGAGTGTTAGTCTGTAAAGCACATAACAGTATCTCCTTCTGGATTCAGCCCCAAAATTCAACAGTCCTCAGTGTTACTTCACACATGGAGTATTGGGTTAAACCTTTTTTAAGTGGTTACTGACTTTGCAAACCTCAAAATTTAGGGGCACCATCAAAAAATGCTGTTCCTGCTCCCAATTTCTGAGGTGGGGTCAGTGCTGCCAGGAAAAGGCACCTTTTGAGAGCACCCAAACTGGGTGTCCCAAACCCGAAGTGATTGAACACATTCTCCATTCCACAGGGTTGTGGTTACTGCAACGGTTTCCAGGTTACTGCAGTGGTTTCCAGCATCTCTGGACCAGTCTTGGCCACTCCCAGTGTTCTTACCAACTCGTGAAACAAAGCTCATGCATGGCATTTGAGATCATGTTTCTTATCCACCATTATCAACTCATTAAAGCTTTATCTGAATCATTCCAGCAGCTTCCCTGGCATCATCACCAGGAATTAAAGCATTTTGCCCTTTCTTTGATGGAACTTCACAACTCTGGCTCTTCCCCATCCATCTACTCACACTGTAATGCATTGCTGGCAGGCTCTGCAGCTTTGATAGCTGTGACAACTCCTCAACTGCAAGGCCACAATCTCCTCTCTCACATCCCTCCTTCAGATCCCACTCTGACACACTGTTTATAAACAACCACCTAGTTCCTTACAGCCATACGGGTGGAATCTGGCTTTTACTGCATTCACACATATAAAATATTTATTTAAATAAAATGTGCATAAAATAAGGGAAGGAGGGCTCATAAGGAGAAAGAGTATGTTTTATTTAACCAGTTGGTATGGTTTGAAAACGTGAACACGTTCATTTCTGTGCTGGATCAACTCATTTCATAAATGATATTACCTAATCCTTCCATCTCTCACATCCAGAGGGCATCTAGAGCAGCAGGCCTACTGTAAAAGTGTATGCATCTTACTGAACCCTTCCTCTTAAAGCAGTTTGCTGTCAGTTATGCTCCTGCCACATAAGGAATACGCAGCAGGAGATAGTTCTTCCCATATGTAGTGCCCATAAGACAATCAACCTCCACTTTGGTTTGAACATCTAGATGGTGCTTAAGTAATATAGGAAAAAGCAAATATTACACCAGCACTGCTACTGTAGCAGCATTCCATAAAGAGAGGGATACAAACATATGAGCACATATTAAAAATATACACCTGCATATTATCCCCGTACATGTATACGTGGTCAGATCATTACCTAAAGTGACATGTGGGAATGCTGCAGTAATGATGATGATGAAAGAAGGTATATTATGCTGTGGGTAGAGGGCTATATGCATGTTTTATTTGCTTGAGTTACAGCGAGTTGGGACTGGCTGTGACATTTGACCATGCTGCAGCCTCCAATAAACATAAAACAAAGTCTATACTGCCCCTTTAAAGACATGATTTTCATTCCCTCCATAGACTGAAATGCGTTCTAATGCTTCTGAAGGGTTTTAATAAATATGAGTATGTATAAAATGCTGCTGCTGATTCAATTACTAAATCACAAGTAACAGCTGTAGCACTGTGATCTCTTTTGAAATAAATTATGTCACGGCGATTACCTAAAAAGAAAGGTGCATTTCTCACATGATGCTGTATGATGCATTATAGATTAAACAGCCTGCATACTCTGTATTTATTCTACAGCTTGCATTTAGTGGAAGTGGGTAGAATATACAGCTGAGATATACGGGTGTCATTTCTATTATACCATACGCACATCTACAGGGAAGGACACACATATACTCTTTTGATTCCTATGCTAAATTTGCTCATTTCATCAGTCAACATTTCCTTTTCTTAGGACTGATCAAGGCTTTAAGAAAAACCAGGGGTTTAGTCTCTCTGTTTCATCCAGTGCATTATCATTGTAACATTAATCTTTCCGGAATGGATTTCATTTTATCTGGTTGCATTTCACGGCAATGTAAGAGTATAAAAAATGCACTTTGATTTTCTAGGGGAACATTAGCACCTAACATTAGTAAGGGTAGAAGTAAAGCTCTTGTTCTAAATAAATTTAACAGACATGCTGGCACGAGAGGCAGGGCCATAATATGAGGATGCTTTATTTTTACATTAACTGATTATTGTTCTCCTAAAAAGAGATTCTATGCCAATAAGGATACAGAGATGATGCTTCAGGAAGGGATACTTCTCACTTAGTATTTTCATTATTAGAAGTAGAAATTAATAATTTCCCTCAAAACAGTATCATTTATATGTTTGAAGTATTTATATATTGACAGTATGTTAGAGATGTAAGAACGGAATAGGGCACTGCCAAGGTCTAATCGAATATAATACAGAACCCATTAAAACACAGCAGAAGTCTTCCTTACAGGGAAAAGATGCAAATATACAGGAAATAATTAAAGGAGAGAAGAAGAAAAAATCCTCCATCAATGTGTTACTATCGGGGTTCTTCTGACTGTGTTAAGGTCAAACACTGAGGACTCTGAACAACATAAACCCATCTTTGTAATGTTATAAACAGAGTTTCTAACACTCCGTTAAACTTTCCAACCACTGGCAAAAAACTTTTATCAACTTTATGTCTTAAAAATGAGACTTTTTGTGGCTGGCCTCTGCAGATCAGTATAAATTCAATCCAATTTAAAGCACAGTAACGATGTGGGCAGTCTCAGACTATTACTTTCAATGGGATAGAGTCCCTAAGGATGACATAGACTTAGTCCCATTGAAAGTAATGGGGTAAGCAATCACATGCCATTACTTTCAAGGAGACTCAGTCTATACTATCCATAATAACATGGTAATATAAATCTGTACTGACTCATCAGCATGAAGAATGAAAATGTAAAAGAATGGCAAAGCGGCAAACGTGCACCCTGAGACAAAAAACAGCCCCTTGGTTTCTCTGCATCCATAACTCATCAGTGTTGAAAGTTTATTACAGGAGAGCTAAAAAGGCATATGAACACAAGGTGAGACATTAAAACTAAGACGAGGCTTTGGTATTTTATAGTATTGTCAGTCTTCACTGCCTCTCCCCATCTCCCCCTTTTTTTCTTTTTCCTTAAAGTCCTCAATTGGATTTTTCTGTTTCCTAAATCCAGCAATAAGAAAAAATATTTGTTCATGGAGAATGTGTCTCTATCAAGCCATTTATTTTTCATTTTCCCCCTCAGTGTACAACAGAGACAGCTACAAACAGCCTCTGCAATCTTCCACTCTGCAAATCAAAGACATTAATAATATATTAAAAGGATAGATAATTCTGAGCAGGTGGACAGGGTGGTGATTGATCCATTACTGTGCAAATACCTTGGTAATGGCTTGTAAAAACTTAAGATCCACAAAACAAAGAGATAACAAAGCTCTACCGTTACAGCAGACACCCATTTACGGCTAGTAAATTTTATACAGATTAATAGAAAAGACCAACTCAAATCCTCCTCTTGAGCTAACAATAACACTGCAGTTAGCAAGGCTCAAGAGTACAAGCCATTGGTAGAAAGTAGAGCAGATCCCCCTGCCTTGTGCCTGGGGTAGACAGGACCATTCATTTTGATGAGGGAGCTGCCACGGCATTCAGTAGCTCAGCCAAAAGCATTTCCACAATATTCACACAATCTCTCAAGTCCCTCTGCTGACCTGCCAATACCTTTATAATATATAACTCTAATAAGAGCACCTAGTTTGCATATAAGCCAACTTCTTCTCTTCTATTTCCTGCCACCTACCTAGGGAGTTAAAAAACATGAATATAAATGTTTATGTATACACACACATATATATGCATTAGAACATTTCTTCCCTGATGGAGTGACGGAAAAGAAGTCCTCTGGCTACTGAGCAGTAATTGAGAATATTGAATCTTTGCACTGCAGAAATTGTTTAAAAGATAAAAGCCAGAGTAAATGACAGGCACCCGAAAAGTTCAGATAAGAATCAACAGTCAGCGATGCAGTGAATCAGTTGAGTGGTTATCAAGTTATAATTGTCAAGGAAAACTCTTAATCTAACCCAGAATGGATTTTGACATAGGGGTAAGGGAATTAAACCACGCTTGGAAGCTAAATTCTTGCTCTGAATCACCAAAAATAATTATAATACAAAATGTAAAATAACATGCAATATGAAAACATAAATACATAAAAAATAGATATCTAAGTATTATCTGAAAGTCGTTCTATAATGGTAATTCCTGCTTTGCAGAAGAGGTGGACAGGAGCTAGATTTGGTTCAACTTCAGGTATAAAAAACCTCCATAGCTACCAGTGCAGATTTGCTGCAAGAACTGAACCCTACATTTTTCATCCCACACTAATTTTTCCACTGTGACACTACTTCATCTGTGGCCTCGTTGCCTCTTTGAATGCAGCCTCTGCAAGTGCCATTTGCTCTGAAATTCCCAAATCCCGGTAGTTAAGCGGGATCTCTGACTGAAATAACTGTTGATTTGACTGTTGACACTTCACCAATTTTAGCTTGCTCTTGTAAGTGAAGAACTAGGCCAGTTCTCAAAAGGGCATATTTTAAGATACATAATCATAGCAATTTCACAGGCATAATATTGTTAGACTTACACTGTAAACATTTTAATACACTACCAGCTTCCTCTCCTCTTTCCAACAGCACAGAAGATGCTGCCTTGTGCATTTCATAATCCAGAAGCTTCAAATGATTTCCACCTTTCCTTCTTATGGCTACAGCCACATTTGAGCATCACAACACTAGCTCAGTATAAGAAAGAACTGACGGATTAAAACAATCCTGATACGACATTGCCCTTCTTGCTATATATATATAGAGAGAGAGATTCACTGCAGTCTTTCTCCTTTCTCTGCCTTTTTGGGAGTTTTTTAGTAGTAGCTTTATTTTCTTAAAAATAAAACTCTTTAAAATTAAAAGCAGAATTAAAAAAAGCTCCTTTCAAGGAAAGGAAGAAGAAAACAGCGAATTGTTCTTAAAAATCATTTTAACACTTTTACTGAAAGGAAGAATATTATCTCACCATGTAAAGTATTGAAATCAGACTACAAACAATTGTAATGCTGAACAGGACCTGCTTACTCCAGTCTCTAACAGCGCATATGGAAAACACAGGTCGTAGTAGAGCAATAGGATTTTTCAATAAATATCTTTCTGTCTATTTGGGCACCTGCATCTTTGTAAATAAATTTTCAGCTATGGGAAAAAAAAAAAAAAGCTTTGACATGCGGGGTCATATTTATAGAAACAGTTTGTACTCAATAGAAATGTATCTGGTACATGGTAAAAAGAAAAGAATATATATTGTACTAAGAAAACGAACTGATGGCATTTGAAGTGATTTAGTGTTATGTCTGATTTCATAAACAATTAATAATGACAAAGGTAGCATAATGAAAACTGCCAACTTGCTTGGAAAACATGCTATAGCATACGTATAGTTCAGCACTGCTGTACTATTCAGTTGTGTATTGCAGCACACCATAAAATTAGATTAAAATGTTATAATGCTCTTAATTTTTTCTTATGAAGTTATGGAAATGAATGCACAAACACAAAATATGAAGCCCTTCAAAACCAGTTTTCCTGAAGCCTTTTCCCTGCCTTTTAGAAACAGAAAACGAAACCAAAGCACACAACCAAACCAAAACCCAATCAGGTGGTGACCCCAAGCTCCTAGGAGAAGGTGAACACCCACACAGACACTCTTTTGATAGTTTCTGTTTTCAAAATGTGCTTCCTCATTCAAAGGGTGGGGTTTTGAGTTATCCCCTTGGTTTTTAGCCAAAGGTGCTGTTTGATCCCATGCTCTGAGTACCAAGTAGTACCACCTTGTAGTAGTGGTACTAGATAGCACTACTATCTGCAGTGAGCACATGGAGTAAAGGACAGTATAACACCCATCAGGCAGGACGCCCAGGAGTCCAAGACAGGAAGGAGCCTTTAGACCTCTTGAGCACAGGCTGACAACACTCACTGCACCCACCTCTTCCTACATGGTTACAACAGCTTGCATTGAAACGGTACAGGTCATAGCACAAATCTTTTCTTGTTTTCAAACAGAAATCCGAGGTATTTTCTCCTTTTCTTGGTAGATGTGAAGTATTGCAACAATAGAGAGGATTTTTGGGTGGTTTGCATTTTTTAGATCATGAAAAAACCTGGAGTAAATAAATCATTCCTACATTAAGAATGATTACCAGCGTGTAAAGTGGAATGTGGAATCACCTTCGATGTGTTACCCACAATGCCGCTCCAGGCTGCAGCTAATTAGCAGGAGAAAGGTCATGCAAAAAATAATGTGATTAGAAGAGGTTGAAAGGGAAAAAAAAATAGCCACATATTTGGACACAGCCCAGATTTCCTTTTTGCCACTGTAACTGAAACCCATTGCTTCAATATTTAATGAAATGCTTATGTTGCAGCACCTGGTCACATTGTCAGCATTGCCTAAGCACTGCCTCCCCTGTGGGTCATTACTGCAGCCATCTGAAAGGGGGCAAACTGTTCATCGACTACAATAATGCCAGTCTTTAAGAATCTACAGCTACAAAACAGCAGGAGACAGAGTTACTTTGGCTCTGATCTTGGGAAAAATGGCTGGGGGCAAAATGCTGTTTCCTACCATCAGAGACTCTCCAGTTGGCAATAATTCTGGAAGTCAAAGCCCGTGTGCAGGACCCAGCCTGGCCGCCCTGTTCTGCCTTTTCTCCCTCTGCAGAAAGCCAGCAGCTCCTGGTGAGAGATCCTTGTCAACAGGAAAACAGTAGTTCACACCACCCTGCTAATGATCCAATGCATCAATAGCTCAAACAATCACACCAAGCAGATGTCCTAAGTTAATATAGACTTTCCTGGGATTTTACTTGTGAAACGTGGCTTTAAAAGGCATTAGTCTTTTGTCCTCACTAGAGATCTGCTAAATCCTGGCACCAATTCCTTGGGTATGTGAACCCCAGCCTAATGGAATTTAATTACTTTAGTGGTATTAATCATCTGTACAGTAGAGCAAAGAGTATTTTATTACCACTTTTAAGGGTTATCGGCACATTTATTTCAAATGAACTGTCAAACTGCATTACGTGTAAAGCATGCCAGGTTTGAACAGTGCAGCCCAGGTGAAGAGACATTTGCTGCTTAAGCCTCTGCCATAATGAGGAAGCCTCTGCTTAGCACAGGAAACAGGGATGGGGTTATTTAAAAAGAGAAACAAACTTGCATTGATTTGAATGATTTCTTTTTGCTGTCACTGGTTTTGTCAACTTTTAATTTCTCACAGTTTCACGCCAAGTGGAAAGGCTGCTCTTTGCTGGGGAGAGCTGAAACACCAGTTGGCACCAAATAACCTGTGACACTATTATAGGATTAGTTCCAGAAGAGCAATGCCAGGCTTGTCCATTATCTAGCAACAAGCACTGGCTCAGTAACACAAGGGTTTTCTCTAATTCACTTTAATACATCAAATCCTTTGCATTCACATACATGGAAGGGTGTATTTTCATTCAGTATTCCTGAAAGATGCTCATCAGGGCAACAGCACCTTACATGGGAAGATGGACATTGACATGAGTTCACAGCCCCACCAACCTCAAACAAACCAGGTATGGTCTTGGTGCTCATCTCTGTTTGCTGGGCATGTTGCAGCCTATTTTCCATACTGTAAAGTTCAACTGTAACCACAATCTAGCTGAAATTAATACCTGATCAATGGTCTTTTGATCCATTTAGTGTGAAGTTTCTCCTCCTGTTTGGCTCTGGACTCTCCATAGGTTTTAGACCTGTCCTACACCTGGTTAAAACATCTTGGCTTGCACTCATCATCTCTCAGACATTTTGCACTGAGTAGCAAATGAGAGCAATTTGTGACACAAGATACTACGACATGTGGGAAAGACACATAATTAGTGTCAGAATGAATGCATTTGCTTTTTAAAGCCTATTTGTCCTAGGATTTCAAATGAATCAAGCTGCTATGTCTCTCTCAACAGCTCCATACTGCTGTATAATGAATTAAAAGCTAGTGTTGCTAAAATGTGCAAGCTTTAGAAATAAAATGACTACTGTATGCATCTCAAAACCAGGGATGAGAGGATCTTAAAAGGCTCTAAACTCTAATGTAGCCCATTTTAAAGCTTTCCAAAAAAACTATCCCATTTTGCTAAACAGAGATTTCTCAATGAAATCATCCCTTTTCTGTGACGGATTACTATGAATTTACAAAGCTACTCTGAATCTTGTCTTTTTAAAAGGAAAATACCACATGTAGATCCTCCTGCCCCTAGGTATCATTCAGGTTTGAGTGCCCAGCACGCTGCATGCAGCATACACAGCAGTGTATCTATCTCAGTACCCCATATATAAACAGTTCTCTGGCCCCTCCCAAATCTTTCTTCCCCCTTGCCTCATCCATCACCATTTCCTTCCTCTCCCATGGAGATATTCAGACCATTTCCTGCCAGGCACTGTAAGTGTCACTGGTGCCAGTGTCCCACACCCTGGGACCTTGGCTGGGGCCATCCCTGAGGATGAAAGGGTACTTGGGACGTTTTGCCCACTCTCTGTATTTACACCTTGGCTGAGACTCTTACAAAACAGTTACGCACAAGATGGAAATTTGTGCCTTTGACCATGGATCACCGCTACTAATATCTTACTAGAAAAAGGAAATTGGCTTTTTTTTTTAGAATAGAACTGACTCAGAAGACAGGAAGGCTCTCTTTGGGATAACGTGTCCTTTTTCGTTTCCAAACCCTTATCATATCCTTCGATGCCATACAGCTTGTATCAGTGAATCCCAGACTGGTCTGGGTTGGAAGGGACCTTAAAGCTCATCCAGTTCCAACCCCTGCCACGGGCAGGGACCCCTTCCACTTGAGCAGCTTGCTCCAAGCCCCTGTGTCCAACCTGGCCTCGAACACTGCCAGGGATGGGGCAGCCACAGCTTCTCTGGGCACCCTGTGTCCAGATAATGAGGTTTTGATGAGGGGAATAACACATTAATGACAGAAGACAGGGAGTAAGCAGAGCATCTTGTTGCCGATGCCACCAAAGAGGACCAATGCCAGCAGGCCACAAGCCTGTTTGACAATCCACATGTGGACAGTGTGTGTGTTTTCAGCTGTATCCCACAGAAAGCCACCTCAGACCTAAGCAGCGTGTCCTGCAGCCCAGACCCACCAAGTGTCTTCAGGATCCCCACTGCAGCTGAATCCCCCCCAGCTGCAGAGGGGCCGTGTGCTCCTTAGCAGCTGCACACACAGCAGATGACCTCATCAGCAAGGAGGAAAACCCCATTTTTAAATGCCACTTTCTGATTAGGTAACAAAACAAACACACACTCACACGTTGCGGAGATAAATGTCTGGAATGCAGGCTGAGATACAAGGCACAGCCAGATGCCTTCAGTGACCCTGAAAGAATGTTATCTTAATATGATGCACACCTTTGACTTTCTTGTTGTGTTTAATGCATAAAGTAGCCTCAGAAGTGGCTCAGGAATAGTTGTGATATATCCCACATGGTAAGTGCAGCACAAGTAAGTACTTCATTTCAATATTTAGGAAAACACTGCTAGGAAACAAGTCAGTTTTATCCCTTTATCTGACGCATCCTGTGTAGCATAGCTCAAGCCCTGCTATGGCGCTCACACAAACACATCTCCAAATGATCTCAGAAGGTGTTTTGCTTATGGAAAGAGTGAAGAATCTGACTTCAGATAGGAAAAGGAATACATACTGTAATTTAAAGCAAAGATTCCATTTTTAAAATAAGAAAATAACCATATATCAGTATTCCAATACCTAAAGGGGCCTATGAGAAATTTGGAGAGGGACTTTCTACAAGCGAATATAGTGACAGGTCAAGGGGGAATGGCTTTAACCTGACAGAGGGGAGACTGAGATGAGCTCTTAGGCAGAAGCTCTTCCCTGTGAGGGTGCTGAGGCGCTGGCACAGGGTGCCCAGAGAAGCTGTGGCTGCCCCATCCCTGGCAGTGCTCAAGGCCAGGTTGGACACAGGGGCTTGGAGCAAGCTGCTCCAGTGGAAGGGGTCCCTGCCTGTGGCAGGGGTTGGAACTGGATGAGCTTTAAGATCCCTTCCAAGCCAAAACAGGATGGGATTCTATGATTTATCAGTGTAACAATGTGAAACTTCAAAACTACACAGTAACCCCAGTCCTGTTCTGATTAAAGCCAAACGTTTAGTAAAAGGCAGCAGAATGGGGCCCAGGTCTTAGAGGATTCGAGACCAATTTTCTCTTACAGCACTTACTGGAAAGAAGCAAGCCCGCTTTTTCTGGGAAGAAAGGGCATGTTTCTTGCTATGTTCTCAGCATTTTTGTCTGCACTCCAGTAAGTTTCTGACCATCATTTTCTGCATCTATGGGGCTGCACAAGCTCAACACAGGGAATTATCACTGCGAAGTTCAAAGTACAGCTCTATTAGCTTTCAAAAGAACTGTTAAAAGCAAGCATCTGATGCGCCAGGAGTGTCAAGGCTTGCAAATAAGCTGAATGTGACAAAAATGAGCACTCATGGAAGTCAATGGGATTACTTACAGTGCAGAAAGTTAAACATGTGCATACATTTCGGGAAGCCTCATGTACGTTACAAACTCACACCCCTTAGTACTGTGCACTGATGAACTTCCTTATAGCATTTCCAAGCTGGCAAAGGTGTCCTTCGACTAAAACCTGAGAGCAAGCCTAAAGTCTGATGCTGTATAGTTCAGCCTAACCTATGGATGCTTTTAAAAGGGAACCCACATCAACCCAAAGCTGCCTGAAAGCAGCTGATGCAAGCAGTTTCCAGCCTTCCCAAAGCAGACTTTCCTTTCCAGTTAAGGTTTAAGAGGGTGTTGGGCTGGGGTTTTTTTAATGTACACCATTAGTGTATCTTACAGGCTCCTCTTCTCAACAAGGAGATAAAACAGCGTTTGGTACTGTAGAGGATGCTCTGACTTGCAGAGGTTACCTGAACATTGTTGTTATTATCATCATATTATTTGCCTGACACCACAGAGGTGTGCCTCTCATTGCTAGGTTACATTCCACATAACCACACGGCTTCTCCACAAATAATGGACTACAAAACTCATCTACACTAAATGATAAACATGTGTTTAGACAGGGCAGTGTTACATGTTTACAACACGGCTTTTTTGTCCTTTCATGAATACATTCATAGATTTGGTGTCAACAAATTAAAACACAGAGCTCTGGAAGCAGAAGGGAAGAGTTACAGAGGAAAGCACAGATGCACTGAAGGTGAAGGAGGCAGGTCCAGGCTCCACAGCAGCACACTACACACTGCAGCAACTGGCAGTAGCTGCCCAAGCTCATGTGCGCACCCAGCAAAAGCTACAGCATTCAATATTAATAATGTGGCATTTACATCAAGCCTGAATCCACTCTTCAGAGAAGGAGGATGGTTTCCTACTGCCACAGAGTGGGTGGCCAGTGGGAGCGTGGTTCTGCAGACAACTTTGCCTTGAGCTCACGGGTGGTTTAGGTGTCAGTGTACAAGTAACACATCCCTGAGGATGTGCCAAATACAGCTTTGGGAAAGCTACTAGAAGCCAAAATCCTGACCCAGTCCCAGAGGTCTGCAACCCAGTGGCCTTTTCCATCTAAAAGATTACTAATTGAAGAGACATCAATTTGATGGATGGACCACTCAGTGGATAAAGATCTGGCTGGATGGCCGCACACAAAGAGTTGTGGTCAATGGCTCAATGTCCGGCTGGAGACCGGTAACGAGTGGTGTCCCTCAGGGATCAGTGTTGGGACCGGTCTTGTTTAACATTTTCGTCGCTGACATGGACAGTGGGATTGAGTGCGCCCTCAGCAAGTTTGCCGATGACACCAAGCTGTGTGGGCCGGTTGATACGCTGGAGGGAAGGGATGCCGTCCAGAGGGACCTTGACACGCTTGTGAGGTGGGCTGATGCCAACCTTATGAAGTTCAACCACGACAAGTGCAAGGTCCTACACCTGGGTCGAAGCAATCCCAGGCACGGCTACAGATTGGACAAAGAAGAGATTCAGAGCGGCCCTGCAGAGAAGGACTTGGGGGTGCTGGTCGATAAGAAAATGAACATGAGCCGGCTGCAGTGTGCGCTCGCAGCCCAGAAACCAACCGTATCCTGGGCTGCATCAAAAGGAGCGTGACCAGCAGGGCGAAGGAGGTGATCCTGCCCCTCTGCTCTGCTCTTGTGAGACCTCACCTGGAGCATTGTGTGCAGTTCTGGTGTCCTCAACATAAAAAGGACATGGAACTGTTGGAACAAGTCCAGAGGAGGCCACGAGGATGATCAGGGGACTGGAGCACCTCCCGTATGAAGACAGGCTGAGGAAGTTGGGGCTGTTCAGCCTGGAGAAGGCTGCATGGAGACCTCAGAGCAGCCTTCCAGTACCTGAAGGGGGCCTATAGGGATGCTGGGGAGGGACTCTTCATCAGGGACTGTAGTGACAGGACAAGGGGTAACGGGTTAAAACTTAAACAGGGGAAGTTTAGACTGGATCTAAGGAGGAAATTCTTTCCTGTTAGGGTGGTGAGGCACCGGAATGGGTTGCCCAGGGAAGCTGTGAATACCCCATCCCTGGCAGTGTTCAAGGCCAGGTTGGACAGAGCCTTGGGTGAGATGGTTTAGTGTGAGGTGTCCCTGCCCATGGCAGGGGGGTTGGAACTGGATGATCTTGAGGTCCTTTCCAACCCAAACTATTCTATGATTCTATGATTCTAATTTCAGTTTGTTGTGCATGCAAGCCACAGGCTGCAGACTCAGGTGAATTATCAGCATGTTTTTAGACTGAGCTATGCAAAAAGGAAAAGCTGAAAATAAAACAACTTGGAATTTTATAGGACCAGTTTCAATCTGACTTTTCCATTTTTAAGTAGCAGTAAAATAAGCAATGATAAATGAAGGATGCTTTGATGTTCTTCAAAAGGTTTGAGATATTCTGAAGTTAAACCACTTCATTTAATGTGATCTCTTACTGCCTTCAACATACATCACTGGAAAGTAGTTGTTTCTTGTGTGCCCATTTATGAAGACTCTCTGCAGTCACACCACACGCAAGAAACCACCTGAAAAATCCAAAACTCCAACAGGCAGGTTCTGTTTAGGACCCTTCTGTTTATTTGAGGCAGATGCATCTGTTTTCTAATGCAAAAAGTATCAAATACGTGTTTCTTCTACTCCATATGAAACAGATGTTCACACACCTGGGCTAGTTCTGCACCAGGTAAGACACAGTTTTAATGGAAAAGAGGTTTGGAAAGTGGGTAAATTAAAACCCAGACCAATGTGTCCACACAAGCAAGCTGGCCTCTGCCATGAGAGCAGGGAAAGTTTCTGCTTCCTCAGAAAAAGTCACAACGGTTCAGATGAGCAATGATGGAAATAAATGCAGGCCAATCAATTTGGGGAGTAAAAAGCAATATGGAAAAAACCAAACCAACAGAACAGTGTTAGAAGTTCGGTTCCCTGAGTTTAACTAGATAAACTGATTCTAAGTCTCACCTGCAAAGAGCTGCACAGATTTGAGCAGCCACGCTGGGAATTTATGAGCACTATACAGATCTGTACCTTTAACCAACCTGAATCAGACAATTCCTCCCATGTAGGTGACTTCATGCCAAAGAAGGGGGAGGAAGGCACATCTTTGTTCCTCACTGACAATACAACTGCTGCCAGTAGCAGGTGGGAATACACGTAGCACTTCCAACAAGGTCTCATCCAATTCCAAACACATAGTGAAGTGTTTCAACTTGGTTTATCATGATGAGGAACCTAAAAGCGCCTGTTCTTAGTGATCTGACAGATGGGAACTGACAAGCTATAGTTTTCCATTTAGGGCTCCTGTCCAGAGCAGACGAAGTCAGGCTCAGTGCATCTTTGTCACTGCTGTGTCACACCTCACTCACTTCAAACCCGAGCAGCACAGCCCTGGGAATCTCACTCCACGCACTTCCCTGCAGAGAGTTTTCTTTCAGGCTTTTCTGCAAGCTTATGGACATCCAATGCACTTAATCTTACAATTAAATGTGATTTCTCTTCTCCCTGAAACCAAGCTTGATTGGTGAAAATGCAAATAACTCCCAAAATTGCATTTCTGTGCAACAGATGTTATTCTTACTGTGTTCAAATACTTGGTTGCAATATAAAGCCTAATTTTCTCTCTCAAGAAAAAGAAAACATCACAACTTCTAACAAAAGCAAACTGTGATAATGAAAATGCTGTAGGATGCGTCACTGGATTCCATTTTGGAACTGGGTAATGCACAGCGGTTTTATCTCATGATTACCAATGAATGAATGTCACCAATTGTTTTTATTATTATATTAAGACTCTAGTCACACACAAATTCAAATCCATGCCTGAAAACCTACAGATGGAATATGACCACCCTTATTCTTACTCTCTTAATGATCTTTATGAGAGTTCTACCTCTTCCTGGTAATGCAAAATACCGGTAAAAATCAACTTCTCCACCAGGAACCATTTCTTTCAGAACATTAAAGGGGAAGAAAACAATGGTTCACCCAGGAACATCCCTAGTTTTAATTTTTAAACTAAGCAACAAACCGTGCATAAAATGAACAGCAGATAATCATGAAACAGAGGCCTCTAAAAATAAATCAATAATCAAAAGGCAGAGACTCCTGAAGTTAGTTTCTCTAAAGAACGGAGGGAAATGGCTGTTGCAACACAAGCTTAGGACACGAAGTCAGAAGAAAGACCAACTGTCAATAACTGTATTACTAGGGGAAGAAAGTGATTTACCGATAGCAGAGGGGTTTTAGTTTTACACCAAATTTTCCAAGCATATCAAGCTGCAAGCACCAAGGATTTAAAGGCAGTACCACAGCACATGACACCTTTGTCGGACTCAGTGCAAAGTAAATGTGGTACCAGCTGCTGGCCTGACCTCTGCCAAGTGGTACATGGGAAGAAGACTCCCTTTGCCACATCTTCTTTTGACATGTGCAGGTCCCCGTAGGGCTGGAAAAGCCCTGGCCAAAGTTACTCGATGCAGATGAACACTCAGGGCTTCAGATGTGAATGTTCATTTGAGTGGATGGAAGTTGCCAGTCTATACAATCAGTTATTTAGAGATCTAATTGAAATTGCCAATACAAGCAGTCTGTCACATTGTATCAGAAACTTCACTATTAACAAAAATCAATAATAAATCCCTAGGATTAAAGTTGAAGATGTACTCTAGGAACATTAACAGCACATCAGGAGTTTAAAAGCAACACACAATCATAGAATCACAGAATGGCTTTGGTTGGAAAGGACTTTAAGACCATCCAGTTCCAACCCTCTGCCATGAGCAGGGACACCTCACACTAAACCATCTCACTCAAGGCTCTGTCCAACGTGGCCTTGAACACCACCAGGGATGGAGCATTCACAACTTCCCTGGGCAACCCATTGCAGTGCCTCACCACCCTGACAGGAAAGAACTTCTTCCTTATATCCAACCTAAACTTCCCCTGTTTCAGTTTGAACCCGTCACCCCTTGTCCTATCACTACAGTCCCTAATGAAGAGTCCCTCCACAGCATTCTTATAGGCCCCCTTCAGATACTAGGAGGCTGCTATGAGATCCCTCTGGATGGCATCCCTTCCCTGCCTGGTTTCATCTCTGGATTTTGTATTATGTACAGAGTCCTTAAAATAACTGTGCTTGAAAGAGGAAATGTGTGTGTGTATATATATATATATATATGAGAACTGCACAGCCACTTGTATAGTTAGTACTGTCTACAGATAATTAGCATCCAGGATGTCTCCACAGTACATGTGTTGACTCTCTTTTTTCAGATACAAGCAGGATCTGCGCTTTGGTGTTATTTAAATGAGATGAATGCTGAGGTTGTCTCTCACGCTCATGTCTCCTTTGTAAAAGCAGCTCACATCTCACGACCTGCAGACTCTGCTCAGGTGTGTGACACAGCCATAAAAGACAACAAGAAAAGTAGAGAAAAAACATGGGCCACCATATAAGAAACTGAAATGTTTATATGTGCAAATAAAATACTGATGTTGTGCTATTTGTGTAATTTCTCACATCTGCGACATTTCTACTGTCACAAATGCTACAGTTTACAGTTGCCGTTTCCCTTCATCCTCACATTGTTTTATATTCCACCAATTTTGTCCCTGGGAGGCACAGCAATGTTTTTTACATTTAAGTAAAAAACCAGGAAATTCAAACTAACCTGCTTCAAACAGGGACATGAAAGCACTGGTTTGGCTGGAAACTGGGATCTTGGGATACTTTCTTGCCATTTCCAACCTGAATAAATTGAGGCATCAGAAACCTGAGCTGAAACTTACTCTCTGAAAATTCATCTTTTATAGGCTAAGATGATTTCTAAAGTTTTCACAGCCCAGAAGAAAGGATCCATTACCATGCCTGGATGGAACCTGGGAGGCTGACTCCTTTCAAGCTTGTCTCATCCTGGACACAAACACAAAAATGATTGCTTTCTCAAGCTATAAAATCTTATGCACTTTGCCCCAGTCTACAGAGTGTAAGGACATGAAGAACACGGCTGAGCGGTATGGAAGAAAAACCCAAGATGCATGGTCACACCATGTGAATCACACAGCTATTGTTTTATGTGCTGTGCAAGCAGTAGGACATGAATGAGCTCATTAGAATCCCAGAATCCCAGAGTTTGAGGGGTTTTTTCCAAGTTAGCATTACTTCTCTTCAGTCTCTACATTCCCCAGCATATGACAAACCCATGCTTGAAGGAGGGAAAGCTCAGTTTCATTCCTTTATTGATCTATCAGACAAGAACTTAATCAATCTTCTTTATAAGCTATTAAAGCAGAGCAAGAGAAATGAACTCACCTGATACATTCAACATTGATTGCTTCTTTCTAAGAACTGAATGTCAGCCTTATCTGCTGCTAAAGCTGTGATTCCATTTTTCAGAAACAAGATTTTCCCCTCATTAGCTCCCCAGAAATAGCGCAATTAAAAGTGTATTTGAGACAAAACAGAGAGTATCATTAAACAGACAATACTTCCTTTTAAATTTCATTACTTAAGTGTGTTGAGAGCACTGAGACCCTAAGATCAAGTCTAGTGAAGGAAAATCTGATACTAAAACATAAGGTAGCCTATGTTGTGACTACTCCATCACTAATTCCAGTGGAAATTCTGCATGCCAAAAAACTGTGGAATCCAACAATAGGAATTTTATTGCATCTGTCAAAAAATTAAAATAAAGACGAACATACTTGGTACAAAACTGAATGTACTCAAGGGATTTTCAGGTTCAAACTATCATTTTAGGTCAGTTTAGCGACAACTGAAACTTCCTGATTTGCTGAACAGCACCAACATCATTGTTTTAACAACTCAACCTGACATTACACACCTCTGGTCCAGCAGCAGAGCACCTCCTGGGAACCACAGCTCAACTCCTTCCTTGAGACCTCCCACAGCACACAGGAACTAAACCCCCATCCCTTCAGTTCCTCACCTAATCCTCGCTTCAATGAGTTTAAGGGCTGTAGGAGAGCATTTGGATCATGGGAAGTGTAGTTTACAATCACTGTGCCTAATTCAGAAGGTGCAAATTACAGCTGAACTAACTACCTCTGTTATCACCTCTGTTATTACCTGGTTGTGGTGCAGCAGCACAAAAGGGAAAGAACTGAATGGGAAAGGGATTGTAGACAGACAACACATTTCTGGTTTATAAAACAAAACTGCTGGGTTCTTTCTTAGCAATGAAAGATTTTGATGTAACTGAATTTATTTGTAGGAGTTCACTCGACCAAACATTGTGCTAGTTGGCAGCTTTTCTGTGGTTTGAGATGGAAGCAGTGATCAAAATGAGGACTTCTATAGCATGGAAATGTTGGCAGTTTTCCTTTCTTTGCCAGCAGTTAATGCACACATAAATTAGGATTGTAAACTTAGGACAGCTGAGAAATACCTGAGGAAAGTTACCAGTGCAACTTTACATTCATTATCCCCTGCTGCTGTATTAGACAACTTGTTATGGTTTCTGCTTTTGCTATCAGAGCACTTTTGTGTGTGTGTTTCCTTTTTGTCTTTATTTTTTCTCTACCTTCAGCACTGAAACAATATTTCATTTTAAAAGACTTTGAGATGCAAAAACGATCCACTTGTGACTATCCACTGCTGTAATTAAATGCTATGCTTTTATTCCAGGCCAAGGAGGAAATAGAGACTCCAGGGTTAATATTAAGTCCTTTGTAGATGGAATCTTGAAGGTTTCACACCATTTCTGTGCTAGCGGAATGGACAGCTGGTGCAAAGCACTATGCTGACAGGGACAGTGCGGTTTGGTAAATGTGGGTATCACTCCCCTAACCGCAAGAAATCACTCTCCTGACCACCACAAAGCTTATGACATCCAGATAACAAAGTGGACTCTCTTTTGCTAAACTGCCCTTATTGACTACAACCTTTAAAACCCAAGACACTGGACTGGAAGGAAGCAGACCTATGTGTCAATAAAGCATCCTAGAATCTCAGCTGGAACAGAATGGAAAGCATTTTGTCTTCCCAAACAATAAAATGATAATGTTGCTTTTGAGCTCCTTTCTTGTTTCCTTTTGACTAGAAGGCAAAAAGCAGCCTTTGCTATTAAACGTGTCTATTTTCCTGGGAAATCCTTCCATTTGCAATATCTGCATATCATGTTTAAATATCTCCCTCAGGAAGATATAGCACTTAATAATGCTTCTGTTTATTTATTGCAAAAATCAAGACTAGCTGGAAGTCCATTATGAGAATCTTTTAGCAAGTTTAATTAATTTGTAATTAATTTTATTGGTATTTATGAGAGAACTCTTTCCTCAGCATAATTCCATCTGAAAATTACAATATTAACTAATATTAATTAAACAACAATGTAATAACTTCAATGGTTTTAATTATTTCTATATTAAATTACCTGCTAGCCAATTCTGCACTGCTTTGGAAATGAATTGGCCAATTTACGCCTGCTCTGTACCCGCTGATTTACCAAGGAGAGGACACACTGTCTAAACAAGGCAAGAAAAGCTATTTCCAAATGTCACCTGGGTTGTCACACTTTAAAAACCTGCCTTTTAATCCTAATTTTAAATAAGACTTGTTCGGTTTAAACCTGGGGGCTTTTAGATACTGCAGAGCCTTGAATTTTGGAGCTGACTTTCCTTTTAGTCTCTTGCCACCCCATGACTGTATCATCGCTTCTTGATAGAGCAGAATTAGTGTATTCTTATTATCTGTATGAGACACTGCAGAGGAAACAGAGGGTGTCTCATCTATCTCATGTCTTTGCAGTAACTCCCTTCTTTGGCCAGGGCTAAATACTGACAAATCAGGGTTTAAACTGCTCCAGCTTCACCTTTGCACTGCGGTTCTATAAACAAAATATAGGAAATAAATTATGGGTTCTTTTATTTGCCCCCTGGTCTTGGACCCTTATCTCAAGTCTTTCGCCACCATCACAGGAGTATTTATAATGAGGGAAGCAAATTTCATTGAAGGTAGGTTTCTTTTTCCACATGCTTGAAGTAAAAAGGGGCAAAAGAGAGGCACATTGCCTCCACGCTTGATGGGAGCTACTGAATACTGCAGCAAACAAGTATCTAAGTATGTAGCAGGTCATCAACAACACATTTCCCACCCAGAGTTGTGCAGGGTATGGATCTATATGGGTGCTGGCATGCAGCATGTAGGTGTTGGGTTAGAACCCTGGCCTCCTATGACATCAATATGGTTACATTGATCTCTGGGACACTTAGCTGAGGACCAGAGTGAGCGACTAGTTTGGTCTTACGACAGCTTCCATTCATCTCTTTATACTTCCAGCGTGGACTGAAAATTCTTTACATGCCAGCCACAGCATACAAAAGCATTTGAAGAACCTGAAGTTTTATGTTCGAAACTTGGAGCTCCTTGTAGTGATGTGAATTTCGAAGGGCAGTTGGCACATTCTGAAGCTCAGGCCTTTCCAGGGCAAATCAGCTTGGAGATGAGTGGCTAGTCAGCTTTGAGAAGGTTGCTGGTTATTTTTGCCTTCTAGGCTTACTTCATTATTCTTTTTCTGTTACCAGGCCAGATATTAAACAGGTTTGATCCTGGCAAAGCTACAGATATAGCCTACCTATAGAAGGCAGAATATAGAAACAAACAGTGCTCAAAAGGTAAAGCACATACCCAAAGCAATACATGATGTGGCAGGTTAACTGTCATCCTTATTTGCTTCAAAATTCTCACTAAAACACCTCCATGACCTTAAAGGAATTACTGCAATGAATAAAGACCAGGTTTTCAAATGTATTTTAGCAACTACAGTTTCTTAGATGCTTTGGAAATTCCTCCTGTGTGTTTATTTAGACCTTTAAATTCCTAAGAATCTTAGAAAATCTCTTCCTGAGTGCTGCAGGAGCAGCATTATCCTCCTGAATGTCAGAGCAGAGACTTAGGAGAATACAGTCTGCTTTATGGGGGAAAATTGAAACCAGAGAGCTGACCTTTAACTAGAAACCATCCATGGAGCAGAGGGTCAGGTTGGCACCCACAGAGTTAAACTGGCTTAAGTCTACAACAAAGGGAAGAATATTAGCATTGCTATCTGTGTAAATGACATTAGTAGCAAGAGTGAATTATCTCCCGAATTATTTTATTCCAATTATATTTTGATATAATTCAAGGTCTAGTGATTTTTTTAATGTTTGCAGTCCCCCACTTTAATACCAGCAAAGCAATCAGTCAGTTGCTTCCCAGACACCAAGTGGCTGGAATAGTTTTTCCATGCATTTGAAATATATACAATCTGTATTTGCCTTTAAGTATACATTAGATGACTGTTCTAAGTGATTTGTAATTGTTTTTAAATTGTTGAACTTATTTTAATATCTATTTGCAATTATAGAGTTGTTTCAATGTTCCTGTTATAAGCAGTTTTGTAGATGAACAAATTGTTCATTCATCTTTGGGTTTTTAAAAAGGGGAAATAGGAAAAAGACTAAACTGTGTTTTATTAGAGCACATGTTATTAGTTTGCTTATTAAAAAGTCTCCTCTGTAACAACCAGCGACATAAAAAGCTGAAAAGAGACCTAGAAAAATACGCCAACTGATCCATTTGGAAGTCCAACGCTACTTCTGTGTTGAAAGTCAATAGGAGGGCCAGTTCAAGGCCCGGTATTTTAAGTAGTTCCGAGTTTTCAACGGCCCTTTTGCTTACCTAAAAGTATGATTTTAAGCTAACAAAAGTCAATACTGAAGCAGGACATGTATTTTGTATGGTCTAGTGTTAGGCGTTCCTGCTCACGGCAGGGCGGTTGGAACTGGATGACTTTAAGGTGCTTTCCAACCCAAACCATTTTGTGATTCTATGATCTTGTTTAAACTAGCTTTATGTTGGTTTAGCTTAATGAGAAAGCCTGCGTGCACAAAGACAACATGCTAAATTGGCACAGATTTCTATATGGATACATTTTGTATTGACTGACACTCTCACCAGCACCACTGGCCACCAGGAATGTAGGTGACAGTCTCGTTCCACAGCAGGGTTATAGCTGCGTGATGGTACCTCTCTTAAAAAGGTTTGTGCTATCACATCCTGTTCTAAGTGCAGTGGGCCTCATCTCAGCAATATAAAATGAAATCCATTTTGCTGTTGAGTTTAAAATGAAGTATGCAACAAGTCAGATACTCCTGCAGCACCAAGTGCCCCTTTCAAATATGAGACCTTGCATATACATACACATACACACACACACGTTTATACATGTCCAGAAAGGTTAATGATGCCATATGAGATAATTGGGGAAGTAAGAGAAGCATGGGCAGTATCAATGCACGTGAACTATGACACATTTCTAACAACCATGATCAATATTCTGCTTTTAAAGCCCCTCATGTTAGAGAGGGCTTCTGGCACACACATGTGCCTGTACATGTAATATCTCACATCTTGTTTGCAGCATCATTCTCACACGGATGGGTCGTATGTGTCTAGCATACCTGGAAAAGGACACAGTGCCTTGTCTTTGTTCTTGTAAAAACTAGGTTTTATTTTCTCTACTTGTACTATTTTGCCCATGTTTCCTTGTATTTAAATACTAGAATAAGGAAAAAGTCATGTAATCACATGGCCCTTAAACACTTCCGTGTGTGCTATATGAACCCTTCAAATTTCATACACCTGGAATACACTTCCCCAATGCCTAGGAATCCTGAGAAGGAGGCTTCACTTCCCAAGGTACCTGGCATCTACAGCAAGTGCAATCCACCATAAGCTTAAGATCAAAATAGCAGATGGTACAGAGAGGAGTGAGGACAATGGGAGGTGGTGTGACTTCACTGTCACGCAGAAAGCCTGGGACAGAGACCTAACACAGCCTAAAGAAGCCCCATGTCAAGGCTCAGCCACCCAAACTCAGTGTATTCCTGCTCCTGAGAGATTTTAGCCAAAGTGAAAGTGCTGGTAAGAGAAATCCTACATACAAATGTTAAACTCAAGCAAACAAGCATTTCCAGTTCCTCAGGGCAGGTTACCTCCAAATATCTGTCTCTATCAAGGCAATTGAGTAATAACTATATTAATAAACCATGGATGTTAATACATTTTCCAGCTATACACATCAGCTCTTTATATACCATTCCCAAGATAGGTACGTGCTATTTTACTGCACAACACTTGGGTCTGTCTAAGAAGTACTGATCATTCACTTTAGCGACCCATGGGCCACTCTGCCTGCCTATATCCTCACATTAGACTACTTCTATTAGGCTTTAAATTGCTGACACCCTGCTAACCAGTAAGAGTGACCCAAGCACCCAGTTTGGTACAGTAGTTTCAGGTTATAGGTGTAATCTCCTTCCACGCCCATGCATTTACTTACATGTGCAGTTTTCTAAACTTTATTTTATATGCACAAATGAAATTACAAACAAAACTTGTTTGACCAAGAAAACCAAGCAGAAAACACGTGTGAATGGCTTTGGGCATATTCCCTTTTTTACCTCTGAAGAGAGCAGCACACAACCCTCACATTCACAGGTGAAACCCAATCTGCATGCTAAACTGCTGAGCTCTGCACTAAGAGAAGCTGAAATGAGCCTACTTTGAAAAGCTGGCTCTAAGTGCCTTGGTGTTCCCTCTTGAGGGAGGCATGCTCAGTTTTTCATCACCCGCACCAGCATCTGACTGGCTGTAAGTCAGATATTCTGGATTTATGAAGTCCAGGTACCTGAGAGACTAGATGTCTTCTCATGCAGCAGGTATCAGAAAAGACACTTAAACTAGCAGGCTAACACTGACAGCATGGTATTTTGTGAAGGCTAAACATTTTCTTCCTTATTGACGTGATGAAGCCCAAGCTTATTGACTTTCAGAAACCTTCCACAGTCTTATTTATTATCCTTGGCATTTGAAAATGGAAGTGGGTTTGTGGGATCAAACATAGGTCATTACTGTCTAATGGCCATTTGTTAGTCTATACAAACTGAATTTGGTAGTGCCAGGTCCGACTCCTAATGTATGTTTGCCATTATTATTTATCATCATCAACACACCTGACAACACTTTTAATGGCTTTCTCAGGAGAGAAGCTGGGGGCTGAATGGTCCAAAGGAGTGAGCTCTCCCTTCATCTCTGAGTGCTGGCTGCTCCAGCGAGGGCTGGAGGCCTCTCAGGCAGGCAATGAGGGGAAGCTGGCCTCTGGTCTGCCAAATGGATAAGAAAAGTTGCTTAAAAATATCTTAACATGTATGGAGCAAGCGAGTAAAGCTGCACACAAACCTGCACAACTCAGGTTTCATTTTCAGTTACCTTGACACGTATCTATAGCTCTGAAATTATTATTTGTGCAGTATCTCGTGCTTTAATTTGTATCCAGGGTCTATTTCCATCTATTTCTTAACACCCTGAGCTTCTCACATGTATTACACTGAATTCAGACACAACCTTTTGCAATATTCTAGTGTATATATATATGGAGATAATGAAGTCACGGCAAAGGGGATTCACATAAGCAGTAAGCACCTCTGAATTGATCACAATCAGTTACACTATCAATTCAAGGTAACAATTATCCTTCTTCTTTTGTTCCTTTTTCCTTATGTATTTAAGCAGCAGAATTGGAAGAGAAGCTGTCCCCTTGTGGATAATAATTGATTTTCTACCTATCAGAGCTCAGGATGAGCTCAAGCAGACCTATGATATTTTAGACAGGTCAAGGTATAGCCTCCGAGTCAGTAACAGACTAAAACCCGAAGAGCAGAACTACCCAACAAGCTGCAGTGTTCATTCCTCTCACTGTCCCTATTAGTGGCTCATTTTGAGTAAAATCTATGGCTAATTGTCTTTTAGGATTTAGTAAGCATACATTCATCATCGTCTTGCAAGATCAGATGACACTGGCTATGAGCATCTGAAGCATGACTTTATTTTAAGCTCACTTTTAAAGCTAACGTATATTTAGTACAGAAAGAGTTTGGCACAGATTTGGACCTGAATGTGTGCACAGGCAGTGGGGCAGAAAGAGCCTCTGCCCGTGTCACCTCCAGAGCTGCAGACACAGTTCTGCCTCCTCCTCTTGGAGAGCAGGCAGGCATCCCCTTGGAACAGCTGGCTGCTCCCAGGAACACATTGCTTTCCTTTCTTCCCAGCTCAGGCTGGGAATGGAGCAAAGGACTGGTTGAAGGCACCGAAGTAATCCTGACCCCATGTGCTGTGTGAATAACCATCTTTGTATTTGCTTGCTCTGTGCCTGCTTGGGTAAAAGTAGTGGTTTTATGAATTCACACAGTGAGAAAGCTGCTGGGAAAAGAAAACCCAGAAAAGAGCAACAGCAAAACATTAGTAAGAATTCTCAAAATTAAGACTAAAATTTGAGGAAAAAAGTACTGTAAATTTTGATTTAAAACATTTCATGTGGAAATTTCATTGAAATGTTTATATCAAAAAAATCCAACCTTAAAATCTATTGGGATTTTTAATTTGGGCTGGCCTCAATTCTTCTCTCAGACAAGACTGCCTTGAATTGCAGTGTGAAGAGGATATACATATTAGAAGAATTTGGCTGATTTGTGGGGTTTTCTCTAGGCAGCAGGTACAGTATCCCTCTCCATATTGAGCAGGTTCATTTGCAGATGCAGCCTCAAAAGCAATGCCTTCAGAACCCAGTGGGCTTTCTCCCCAGCTCTTTAAAGAAGATGTTGCAATATTCCCCAGATATCCATGCTCCTTGTTTTGAGCATGTAAGCTGCTTTGTTTGAACTTGGTGGAGAGTCCATAAGCACCCTGGGAGATGCAATTCCGTTACAGGAAATACAATATGACTACAGGTGAGAATGGCAGGTGAGCTGGTGCCTGTGTACATACAGGTGTGCATGTAGGTATGCAAAATATGTGTGGAGTAAAAGTATTTGGAGCACACAGATATCTGGTAGGATTAACAGCACGTTAAAAAGGAGAAAAAGCTCCTTTCATTGTTATGACTAAGAATTCTCAGTAGCCAACAGCCCTGCAGTACCAGGATCAGACATTTGTGGATTTAATACTCTATGTTGTCCTGGTAGACTTGCACACAAACAGGAAAAAAACCCCATACAAATATATTGTTATCACAGCGAGTGAAATGCTTGGTTAAGAAATGAAGCATTTAGTCAAAAAGAAAAGGTTATTATGGGCCTGCCATTTCTCAGGTTAAAGTGTAGGCAATGCATGCATGCTGTTTACACACAAATACATTATTGATTTCTAGCAGTTCATTCATTTGCATATAAAAATCTGTATCTGAAGCTGATCTTCAGTTTTAAGCCATATGTACTAGGAGCTTGACAGACTCGATGGTATTTAAAAGTGTATGCCTTGCATAAGGCAAAATGGAAAAATATTGAAGTTCTGCATTGCAGAAAACAGAAGATTTTTAACAATGCATAGGAATATGCATATGGTTAGATTTTACCTGTTCTCAAGGCACTATAGCTACGCACTTGAAATGGATCTTCTTTCAACAGCTTTGTACGTTCCATACCATAGTTTCACTTCAGACATTTGTTTGAAGGCAGACAGCAACTCTGTTTTAGAAGCAAAGCCATTCAAATCCCATGCAGTCCCAGATTTTTGCATCCCATTCCTCCTGCAGTGCCTACAAGTTCCCATAGCACAGAACAAAATAATGCTGTTCTACAGACACACATGCACATAGAACTTGAAGAAACTGTTCAAACCTAAACAAATGAGGTTAAAGAGAATAGCAATAGAGACACCCTCAAGATTTAATTATTCAAAACAATAGTTTATCATCTGTTCCTACTTCTGAGCTACATATGTGTGTACTCCAGAGCGAACAGTGGGGACGGCAAAACACAGTTGCTGCAGTTTGCTTTTGGCTTACAGGAGACCTTTGAAGTTTCTATCCTGGAGACAGCACATACATAAGCAACAGAGAGGCAGCCAGGTTTGGATCTTCTGCACCCGTTGCTGAGGTCTCCTGACCAGCCTATTTAACCTTGTCCCTTGCCCTCCTGGCATTTATTAATCTGAGGATCCCCAGCCTTCATGTTCTAGAGCTTCTTTTTGCCTATTGGCAGAGTTAGTTGTTTCAGGTATATCAGCCAGTTGAAGAGGAAGAGTGAGAAATAAAACTGGAGTGCCCACTGGCCAGAGCAGCAGAGTCAGGTTTACAACACATACACATGAAATCCTTGGCCTCTTTTTTTGACTGTCAAACCTACATGGTACTTTCTACAAACCAGGTCAAGGCTATGTAGCTAAATAGCTCCAGAAAGGTGGAGAGGGGCTTTGGACAAGGGCCTGTAGGGACAGGACAAGGGGAATGGCTTTAACGTGCCCGAGGGTAGACTGAGCTGAGCTCTTAGGCAGAAGCTCTTCCCTGTGAGGGTGCTGAGGCGCTGGCACAGGGTGCCCAGAGAAGCTGTGGCTGCCCCATCCCTGGCAGTGCTCAAGGCCAGGTTGGACACAGGGGGCTTGGAGCAAGCTGCTCCAGTGGAAGGGGTCCCTGCCCGTGGCAGGGGTTGGGACTGGATGAGTTTTAAGGTCCCTTCCAACCCAAACCAGTCTGGGATTCTATGACTGGGGATATACACCTAATCCCGAAAGGGGAAAGTTATCATCTTACTTACACCATTTACTTACTTACATTGTGCTTAGTGAACATGATGAAATTGTCCTCTTTCTCCTTGTGCTGTATATTTAACTTTTCATATTATTCTACAAACACGCTGCAAGACAACAAAATGAGGGGTGCCAGTCAGGCTCCCTTTGGAGTACACTCTAACTTGGACCCCTGCCCTGTGGCAAAGGCTGTATTGAAGAGAGACAGCAGGTCTCTGTCTGTGGGTCAAATAAATTTTGCTAGGGACAGCAATGGGTAAGAACTCATTTAAAGTTGGAATGAAGAAAGCTGAAACAAAGAGGAGCTGAAGTAAAAGCAAACTGCAAAGTCAGTGGGAAATCCAAGGATGTGCAGGCTTTCTGGAATTAAACTCCTTTTGCAGACATCTGAAAAGTCTGAGGAATAACAAATGTCCACCAGACCAGGGAACAGTTACCTTTCATAGCCCAACTTTGCCAACAGCAACTCATTCAAACCAGCTGAAGAAGTGAATTCCACTAACAAAAATCGAGCAGATGTTTACCTGCAATGAAAGGCAAAGCTGTCGGTTTGATGTATGAAAGAGAGTGGCTTACAAGAACAGATTGTATTAGAGCTGGGATAAAACCTTAACTAACTCGCTCTCAGTCACATCCCTGGATCTGCTAGGCTTGAGCAATGGGAGAGACTTGACTTGAATGGGAATACACAAATGTGAGTGACACCTATAGATTAGTCAAAACACCAGACTGTTTTGCTTTACCCTTCTAGGAAGAAAGAGAAATACTTATTACTCAGAGAGAAAGAAGGTGACCCACAGAAGGACCTTCCTATCCATCCCTGCAAGCTCTCTCAAGCAAATCAACAAAACCTCTACAGATACTTTACCAGTATTGATCTGAAGATCAGCTACCACAGATAATAATGTTGTTTCTGTACTGTAGCCATGCCTAAAACCAGAGAGGTACAGGAAAGAAAGCCTAGTGAGAAAAAGGCACAAGAATTTATCAATGCAGAACTACAGTAAAGCTTGGACATGCAGGGAAATCATAAAGCTCTGAATTCATGCCTACCCCTCATTTTAACCTGTTGTACGCCTAACTTCCATAAATACCTAGGCAAAGGGTTCTGCGGCTGTTGGAAGCTACAAAACAGGCATTAATTTCAAACCCAGCTCCCTGTTCATTTCAAGGCCCCTCTACTGACATGCCTGATACTCCTTCAGACGTAAACACTGGGATTGTTGAACAAATCCATTGAATTTCACTGGAATTTAGGCACTGACACTCTTTAATCTTCTCTCAGGATTCCAGTCATAGCTCCTTAATATTTAAACACTTTTTGTAATTTATTAACACCAGAAATACTTGGCTACAACCAAAACCATCAAACAACCCCAAACCGAACCCAAGCAACCAACTTTGCAGTGAACACACAGGCCAGTGCATAAGAGCAAGCATACAAGTTCATATTTAAAATTAGATTATATTATAGACTTTGGAAGGATTTACAGGTCTCAGCTGCTTGATGTGTCTGATATAACACACTACATTACATTTATGTGTACCATTGCCCTCTACAGGATGGAATTCTGGATTTAAGTAAGCCTTGTGATTATTTTGCTTTCTAGTAGCAAGCTCAGAAAGCATTACATATTTAATTCCAATGCTGGAAGGCTGTAATCTTGTCACAGAAGGTTCTAGATTCCATATCTGATAACATATTCTGTGATATAAAAGAGGCAACCAAGTATACGATGTAGATCAGCTGTACAAAAACATATTCAGAACCATTCCTTCCATGAACAAATAGGATTGTAAATACAAATGCAGCACCTTTCCCCACAGCAATGTCTTTCTATAATCAGTAGTTTGTGCAGGACATGTCCAATAAGCACTTTTGAATATCTATATTGTGAAAATACATCACATTTTCAAAACATGAAATGTGAAAAGCATTTAAAAAACACATGTACAAGAAGAAACCTGCAAATACTGCTCTGGCATTGTGAGTGTATAGTTCTGTTGTTTTATTTCACCAGTCTTTGCATTCACAAATCTGCAGCAGGAATTCTGGATACAGAACAATAAGATAGTTAACTTTTATGTGACATTACTTACACAATATGCCCCTATTTCCACTTAAAATCTGGCCACTGGGCACACTTGAAATGCTGGAAAAGGTCGACGGTGTGAACAAAACCTGAGGTGTGTTTACAAGCATAAACTGACCCCAGTGAGATCTTAGTATTGAAAATGAGACATTTTGGCACTAATGAAACAAAAAAGCCAAGTTCTCACGGAATTCTGAATTTCCTGAAATTCCAGGCTTAGCAGAAATACTGAAATCATCTCAACTTCTGTCATTATCAGAACTGTCGTGTTTCCAGTTTCATGTAATTTTCAGGTTTCAGATTAAAACAAATGATTTTGATAAAGCCAGACCAAGGGACCGACTTGCTAAGAAGGTTCCCTTCATTTAGAGCCTAAACTTTGCCGTGTAAACCTCATACATATAAAAATTGAACAGACAGACATAGGCCCTCTAAAACTGAATGAGATACCCCCACCATGACTTTCACATGTGTCAGAGGTATATGGATCATTTTTATTATTACTCATTTTGCTTTTTATTAATTACAGGAAAAGAGAAATAGCTTTTATGGAAAGAAAAGTTCATTCAAAAACACACATTTCAGAAAAGCGTTGAGCAAGACATTAATAACAAACTGAAAGGATAAGCAGAATGGAAGTCTGAAAAATTCCATATTTGTATTATACAGGCATTGTTTTCATTCTTGGCACCTTATTTTTCATGTACATAAAGAGAACGCAAGCTACAGCAGGGTGAGACAAAGATCAATGCTGAATGTATTACTTGGCATTGGTCAGACTCAGTTTAATAAGAAAAGAATTGATCCATTAAGCTAAACCTAATTCTTGGCCGAAAATGGTTGAAATCTCTTCTTTATACTGCTAGCTTCATAAAGAGCTATAATATTCGGAAGAAACAACTCAGAGCTGAGTTTAATAAGATTAAATGTATTGCAAATATACTTAACAAGAATCTATCAAGTTGTTAATGATTACTATTAATATCAAACAATTTTTGTATAGAATTTTTTATTAGAGTAGTTGTAAAATATAGCCATGTGAAATGCAATATAAAAAGGGGTTTAGGTAATTTGTAACAGCTACAATTGCAGAATCAAAACCTTAACCTATAAGATACAGTAATTTATTTTATCAATCCAGTTTCTCATACAAGTGCAATTCAATTTGTAAAGTATTTAAGTGCCAGTCATTAACACTGTGTAACAAAGTGCAGAAGGACAGAATCTACTATATGTGATTGTGTTATTATATGTGAAGAGACTGCAAAATAAATTACTTTTTCTGTCAGCAAGGCTGGAGACCTATTGTTAGAATACAACTTCAGATTTCTATGAACTGCTCCACAAAGCACTGTTTCGTCGCTACGATAGCTAAAAGCAGTTACTGGTACTGTAAGGATGCCCTATGCTGTCAAAGGGACATAATGACATTCATTTGCCTCTGTCACTGCATCCTCGCAGATGACATCCCCTTTGCAGACCAGAGGTGCTGTGCATCACCGGAGAGCCCCCATCCCAAAGCTGCTGCGTGCTCCCACCCTGCAGCACGGCATCGCAGGGAGGAGAATCCCCAGCCCTCGGGAGCAGCACCGGTGCTCTCTGCAGAAACACAGTGGCCGCGCTGGGCAGCCTGCGCCCATGTGTCCGTGTTGTGCCCCTCCTTGAGCAAACACACACAGCACCACAGGTTAAAATCTGCCCAGCAAACCACCTTTTATTAATGAAGGTTTTCTTTCTTAGAACGTGGGTTTAAACATTATCTCTTTAAACGATATATAAAAGAATAAGAGCAGGAATTCCTGCTTCACCTCCGATTTGAACAGAGGAGGATGTAACTGGAATCAATTCAGCAGTGGTTACAATCTAGTTGCAGTTTTAATTCAGATGGCAATGTGCAAAATACAACCCCACCAAGAAGCAAACCTCTGAATTCAAGGAAGAGAATTACTGAAAAGGGGTGGGGGGGAGACTGAATGGAAAACAGACAGAGAAGGAAATGGAAAGTACTGAAAGTCAATTATTCCATGCCCGAAGGTTATATGCAATGTACAGCAACAGAACATTGTGTATTAAAATACATATTGTGGATGAAGAGGAAAATGCATGGACATTAATTTAAGAAAAAGGCATATTTAAGGTATAAAAATACATATAAACAACTAGAAAGATTACAGCGTGAAGTTAAAAGACTGTGACACTGATAAGGAAAGCTAAAGGGGGAAAATGAAAGGAAAAGTTCACATAAGGTGAGGAAATTGTAAATAAAGACTTTTTTCTTCTCAAGCACGTAAAGAGCATAAGGTCAGTGAGAGAAACAGAAGCACACCTATGAAATGGCAAATGGCAGTTTACTAACAGGAAAGAGAGACTGCTTAAAAATGAACTCTCTATTTTATTGTCCATAAACCAAGGTAGGGACTGATGACAGGATCAGACATAAATTTCCTGGGGGAGGAAGAATAAACACCAAAGGAAATCAGTACCACACCAGAACAGCTCATCAAGAAATTAGGAAATCTGAAGGTTGACAGAACTCCAGGAATAGACAGAATTAATTCAGAGCTCAGAAAGATATGTCAGAAGAGATAAAGGAATCATTAGCAGATATATTTAAAACCTGTTTGGAAACATGAGCTGGACTGAAGAGAGGCTAGTGATAACCAGGATCTAGAAAAATAGAGCCCACTGACTTCCCATCTGCGTCAGGCTCTTGAAACATGATCATTGCAGGCAACAATACAATGAGGAGTTTGTACAGCTGCAAAAGAAACTGTTAGCACAGTTCACCAAAGGGATATGGTGCCTAAAAATGCCCTCAGCACATTTTAAAGACTTACAAATTATTGATCATAATGGAAGGTACGAGCATGTATTCCACGCTTTTTAGCAAAGCTTCTGATAGATTACCACACAGAAGAGTAATTGACAAGGTCAGGAAGTGTGGGAGCAATCGGTAAGATGACAGGGTACATTTGGAAGAGAAAAACAGTGAGCAGAAACAGGGTAATGTTCACCAGGACCGAAGTACACTCAAGGCAGACAAAACACCCAGCACAGCAGAACTACAGGCAAATCAATTCAGTGTAGAGAAATTTACACTAATAAAACCAGCCGCAAGTAACACGCAAAGGGGCTGTACTCCTGCAAGACCTAAAGTTCAAGTGTTTCACATTGATGTACTCCATTAATTTTGGATGTCTGGTTTTCACAAGAGAAAGAGGTGAGCAGCCTCTAAACATTGGGAGAATTAAGAAAGGGAAACAATCTTCTTAAATACCCAGTGCAATTGCAAATGCTGGCAGAAGCTCCTGAATGTTCTCTATCACTGTAACGTTAAGCAGTATGACAACATGTTGGTTATGATCAAGCATCTTGGGGGTTGGCCCAAACCTTACAGGAATCAGTGGAGCAATTCCTCTTTAGTGCAATTGGAATATTCTCTATAAATCAGAGGCACTGATTTACTGCTATAATATTTTAGTATCGTTATTCATCCCATCCCCTGAGAAGCTGATCACTGCCCACTGAAATCAGCCCCAATATTGCTGCTGGTGTAAGCGGAAGCTGAATTGGATTCAATGGCCAACTTGTCAGGGAGTTTTTCATTGATCTGTCCACAGTGACACAGAAATCCCCACAAGAAGTTAAAGCTAATATAGAATCTGGAAATAGATTTACAAAAAAACAAAACCAAACGCCCACAAACAGCCTTCTAATCCATGTTTCCAAGAACTGCATCTCTCATTAGCCTTTAATTTACTCCATGTTGGCAGATGCTCCTAAAATCCCTCTCCAGACTTTTAAAGTCTCGATTATCCTGGATAGCAGCCCATCATCTGCAAATTCAGCTCAAAGTTCATGTGATTTTAAACCACCGTATTGAATAACACCAGTCCTAATCCAGCACAACTGATGACACCACTGGTACAAGCATCAGCTTTATCACTGCAGCAGTTCTTGGGTATACCTGAACATTCCAGAAGATTAGAGAAGGGATTAGATTTTTCTTTACAATAATGCATGGAATTTATATAAATCACTAATTGCAACAGAATACCCCTTAAATGGCCACACTTGGTTAACTCCTAATTTTCCAGCATAGGAACCAGTTTTAAAAGGGAGTTATATTAAATGATTATCAACATTTTAGTTACAACAGTGGAAAGGTGGAGCAATTGCTACAGAAACGGGGAAACTGCAAGTTCAAATGGAAACATACCAGGAACAAAAGGGAAAATGATTTCTTAACACAGATGACCGTCCCTTTTACAAAGCAGGCATGTAACATTTTCACAAACTAACGGGGTGAGTGGAAAACCACATATTTAATCCAGACATAGCTACTGCCAATCTAGAAAAGAATCTCTTCAGCTAAAAATCAGATTACCTGACTCTGAGCCCTGATATATAAACCCCCTTGTGCCAATAAGAGATGTGTCTTCTCCTTCACCTCCAGTTTGGTTTTTCTGTTCTCTACTTTATGCATTCCTTCCTAATCAGACACAGCTGCCATTGGCTTCAAGGCAGGCTGTCACTCAATGCTATTACAAGTATTCCTTTGAAGTAGAAGAATGAAGATGTAATTCGTACCTGTTTGGTTGTTACTGCTTAGAAAAAGAGGTTTGCCATTAAATTGCTTTAGTAAAGCAGAAATTATATATGCACAATTAAAAAATCCCTAAAAAATAGGAAGTGTGTGATGTTCAAAAGGACTGGGTTGGCCTAATTCTGTTGTTAACAGGAGAATTCCCATTGACTTCAGCAGATTCAGTGTTAGGCTGGCTCTGAGCACATCTGAAACATCTTCACACAGAATGAGCTCTGATCAGTAAAGGTTTATTTTTTAATGACTTAACAGCCAGCAAAAGATGCACATTGACACCTCTCTGTTTCTATACACAGCACATGAACCAGGGCAGCACAAGCTTCTTTATGAAATTAAGATATCTCACACGTATCCTTTAGAAGTGGGGAGACTTTTCTCCCCACTTCTCTATGCAACCAGATGAGAAAGCCACCAAAATAAATACGAGAAATTATGAGTTTTATGGTGGACACCTTTCAAGCAGACTGGTCACATCAGACATGGCAGGGACAGCTGACAAAGTACTGAGATGGAATAAAATGCATTTATTTCACTAGCTTCTGGCAAAGCTTTTGCTTCTGAGGCTTAATTCTCCAAGTGAATTAGGAGTTTTCTTAAAAGCTTATGGGGAAAAAGCAAACCCCACTAAAAAAACCCCATAGAGACCTCTGATAATAGCATCTGGGACTTCTGTCACGCCTATGATGTGTCACTTACTGCAGTTTTAAGGGACCGGTGTAGTCCTGGTAGGTGGAAACAAAGAGGAGTGCCCAAAAGCCAGTATTTGTCACACAACCTGCTTCACAGATCTCCCTTTGTGTTTTCAAATGAAGCTGTTAAAACCATCCCAGGAAAAGCTGATGGGTAGTATCACTACGGTGAAACGTGTGTGGTGTATGCAAGGCATGGAGGGTGCAGAGGGGAAGGAAACTGTTAGCTAAAAGGACCAAATGACTGAAAGAGGAAAAGAAGAAATCCTGGTACAGCTAATAATATGCCTGTTACACAGTGAATGCTCTTCCATTTACTCTATTTGAAATCTGTTACATGTTATTGTCTATTTTGCTTTTTAATTTTCAGCATGGTCTCCTTCACTGGTATATGTGTTGAACTCCAGAGTTCCTTGTTTTAAATTGTACTAGAAACCTCATTTGGAACAATTTAGTCAGGCAATGAAGGAAAGCTGGAGGTAGTCAGGCAGCAGAAGTTGCTGCTATACCTTAGCATGCTGTCCTGATTATAGTGCCATTAGAGTTTGCTGTTCATAGAAATCAAGGAATTTATGAATCATTAAAAGGTGCAGGTGATAGAGAAGTCATTATAATAGCATTCAGAAATATTACAGGAACTATCACAAAAGCTACAGTGTTAACACCATTGACTGAATATAAATGCAGTTGTGAAATTATGGGATAGCTGAGGATGTAGATAAGCCAAGTTTTCAGCCAGCCTCAAACCAGTCACTTGTCATTTGCATGTTTTTGAGATAGGACTGCTTTTGTTCAAAACTGTTTATGTAAAACATGTAGCAACATCCATTAGAAGTGTCCTGTGATTGTGTAAAAACCCTGGGCTGGAGCTTGTGAAAACACAGGCTTGTGAACAGTAATAGGTCTTATCCTTTTCTTACCTTTTTCTCAGAATCCCCCAATGTATTAAAAGCATATTAGATACCAAACTCACTAGTCCTTAATCATATTAGTGACCAATTACTTACATGCACTGCTCATCCCTGACTTGTTTTTCACTCATTCAACAAGGCTTCTATAGAACATCATTGGAAGCATTTCTCGTGTGTGCAAACCTCAAGTATTCAAAAGATCAGATA